>NC_135491.1:7426586-7582644 GCF_052094955.1 Ictidomys tridecemlineatus | reverse complement strand
AGGGAGGAGGAGGAGGGAGGAGGAGGGGGAGGAGGATGGGGAGGAAGGGGAGGAGGATGGGGAGGGAGGAGGAGGAGGGAGGAGGAGGAGGGAGGAGGAGGGGGAGGAGGAGGGGGAGGAGGGAGGGGGAGGGGAGGGGAGGAGGGGGGATGGGGGAGGAGGAGGAGAATGGGGGGAGGAGGGGGGGGGAAGGAGGAGGGGGGAGGAGGGGGGAGGAGGAGGGGGAGGAGGGGGAGAAGGATGGGGAGGAGGAGGAGGAGGGAGGGGGAGGAGGGGGAGGAGGGGGAGGAAGAGGAGGCGGGAGGAGGAGGAGGGGGAGGAGGGGAGGAAGAGGAGGCGGGAGGAGGAGGAGGAGGAGGAGGAGGGAGGAGGAGGAGGATGGGGAGGAGGGGGAGGAAGAGGAGGGAGGAGAATGGGGGAGGAGGGGGAGGGGAGAAGGCGCGGAGAGCTCACCCACCTCTTTGATCTCTTCTAGAAGGTGCTGCAGTTCCCAGTTCTGCTCATTGATGAAGTTAAACTCGGCGAAGTTGCGTTCCTCAACTGGGGGAAATTAAGGTGGGGTACAGAGAGAGAGAGACAGAAAAACAGAGATCACAGAAGAGCAGAGAAAGAAATATTCAGAAAGACCACACAGAAAAATAAAATAAAATTGAAAACAAGACCACACACAGACAAAAGTAGAGACCAGTAGAAAGAAAAGGTATCAGCAGAGTGACACAAAAATCCAGAGTTAATCAGAGTGAAAGAGTCCGCGACAGAGAGAAAGTCTTAAGGAGGCACAGAGCAGGAGAGATGCAGGGGCTCAGAGAAAGGCGAGGTGTGAGAAAAGAGGGAGACAAATCCGAGAAACAGCAGCAGGGACGGGAGAGAAATGAGGGACACGGAGTGGACAGACAGACTCCATAGGCGGCCCAGGCGCGCGGCAGGGGAGGTGGGGAGACAAGGCAGATGCAAGAGGGCTACGGAAACCGAACCCCGAGGGAAGGGTACAGACCCCCAGGCCGGTGGGAAACACTGCAGGCTCGGGGGGGTGGGGGGTGGTGGAGAACAACAGGATGGGGACAGCAAAGGGGGACAGAGACAGGCCATAGTCCCAGCAAATGGACAGAGGCCGCGCGTCCCAGGCCTGGTTCCTTGTTCCTGCGCCGGTGAAAGTCCCCAGGCCCAGAGAGGCCTAGCGCTGACCCAGGAAGGTCCACGCGGGATGTGGGGGTGCTGGGCCAAGAGCCCCCTCCCTCTGCCCCGCCACTCACTGTCCAGGTACTTCTGAACCAACAGATCCGGGTTGCTCTCGCCCGTCAGCTGGGACAGTTTACTCAGGGTGTCCTCATAGCGCATCACCAGCTTATCCTGGGAGCTCTTTCGGAGTCCTTCCGCCGCCTCCCCAGCTGAAGGAGCCACAGCTGCCAGGTGGCACCAGGGGCTCGGGGCCCAGGGCACCCGCTTCCACCGACACCCGGAGCCCGCCCTGGAGTGGCAACCAGGCCTCCCGGGTGGGCGTCACCCCGCTGCTCACGCTTCTCCGCGGTGAGATCCCCGCGGTCGTTGTTCTTGAGCTTGAGGAAACGGTGCAGCTGGTCCAAGTGTGATATCTGCCGCTGCAGGATCTGCACCTCTGTGTCGTTCTGGGCCACCTCCTTCTCTGTCCGCTCCCGAAGCACGCCCATTTTGGTCTTTGCCTCCTCCCTGTGGGGGGAGATCAGCAAGGACCAGGAGGTCAGGATGGGGTAGAGGTCTGGGGTCCTGGTATAAGCACTGTCAGCTGGGGGTCGTAGGGATGGGGGGAAGTTAGCTGGGGGCACTGGGATGGGGCCAGGTCAGCCTGGGACGGAGCAGTCACCCTGTAATCATAAAGAGCACAGAGCTTTCTAGGCTCCCCGGAGCCAGATCAAGATAGGGCTATGGGGCAGCCAGGACCTTGTGAGGACTGACAGCATGGCCCACTGACAGGCACTGCCACTGTACACAGGGTATCTGGGAGGCCAAATGCCCCCGTGACCCTGGAACAAGAACAAAGGTGGTGATGAGGGCCAGTGGGAGATTATACCAGGATGCCCAAACGTGGGCCCAGGTGATAAGGTGACTGTACCAGAGCTGTGAGGTTGTGTTGTTGGAAATTTAGAGGCTTGTACAGCTCAGGGCCTGGTAAAGCCAGGGAGGAGGTGTCACCCCATTAGGATATCAGGGACTCCCTAGAAGCCTCTCTCATGCACATCCCCTGCCTTGCTCAGCTCTGAACGCAGCTTTTCTGCTTTTGGCCTGGTGTGACCAACTGTAAGTTCACCACACCTAGCCTACTGCAAGGTCACAGGGTCAGGGGGTAGGACATAACCAGGGCCAGTTCCTGAGGCTCTCTGCCCACTGCCATTCTAGTTCCCACCTCCAGACCCTGGCCAGTCTTGGTTCCTCCACCCAGATCCCAGCTTCTTGCTGAAATTCGATTCCTTCAAGGCTAGTTATGGCCAGGCCTCATGGGTGGGCAGCCTCCCGACAACCTGGTCCCCAGTGGCAGCTCCAGCCTCGCAGTCAGGACTTGCAGATCTTTCTGTTCCTGGGACTCCATGGAGCCCAGGGACAGGGGAAAGAAACCCAGCTTCCGGGCAGCTAGGACCTTCAGGGGTCTGCCTTACAACAGTAGCTCGGGGAAGCAGAAACCATCATGACAATCGTGTCACAGTGAAGGAAACAGGCTCAGAGAGGGACAAGGACCTGCCCAGGTCATCCAGCAAGGAAGCACTGGAGACACAAACTGGTATGACAGAAAGTGTGGGCGATGACACCTGCCCCTGCTGAAACTGCCCTCTGCGGCGCCCAGGCAGGTGCCCACTTCAGGAGGCTGGAGGAGAGTGGCACAGGCTTGTTTCTGGCAATGCTTGGATGGACCATAAGGATGGGCAGAAAGTATGAAACACGACAATCAGATTCCCTCCCTCAGAATGTGAATTAGGAAATGCTAAGAATGAGAGAACAGGAAGCCAAAGCTAGAAGGGTGTACAGCGAGAAAGACCTGGGCCATGGCAGAGCCAAGCCATGAAGAAGCCCAGCTGCGAGGGAACAGAAGCCACCAACTAGGTACGGTCAGGCCCTGAAGGGTCAGGGCAGGACAAAGCTGAGAAACCACAGAGGCTGAGCCTCAGAAGCTTCACCCTGAGGGAAAAGCCCAACACGAAAGGTCCCAGGCTGCCGATTCCACCTATATGAAATGGCAGAACAGGCCAGGCCCAGAGACGGAGGGAGCCTGGAGGGCACCAGGGGCAGGAGAGTGAGCAGGAGTTTCTTTTGGGGTGACCGAATGTGTTGGAGAGGAGAAGTGGGTACAACATTGGGGCATTCTAGATGCCGTGGGCTGCACACTTGGAGATGGTGAATCTTGTTATGTGCATTACAAAGAAAGGAAGAGGAAGGGAAGAAATCACAGAAACCATGAGGCACACCTGGTCTTCAAGGGACCCGGTGGTGTCAGGCGCCTCCAAGAAGCAGAAGTCAGGGAGTGGACAGCAGACGCAGAGGAGAAGGTAAGATGCCAAGCAGGGAGCGGGAGAGGTACCCGGGGAGCTGGGAGAGGTGGCAGGGGAGCTGGGAGAGGTGGCAGGGGAGCAGGAGAGGTGCCCGGGGAGCGGGAAGAGGTACCCGGGGAGCGGGAGAGGTGCCCGGGGAGCGGGAGAGGTGCAGCCGGGGAGCGGGAGAAGTGCAGGGAGCGGGAGAGGTGCAGCCTGGAGCCCCGCACAGGAAAGAAGCCAGCATCCAGCTTCCAGGGCTCCACTGGGAAGCAACCTGGGAGAACCGCGTCCCTTTCAGCCAGCACTGACGAGCCTCGCTGCTGGGTGCCTCCGCGAGTCCCAGGCCCCCAGCTACGTGCGTCACCTGAACTCTCTCTCCATCTGGGAGCTGGAAGCATTAACCGACAGGGTGACCTGAACCCTCATTCTAACCACGTGCCGAGAGGCGAGAGGCGGAGAGGCGGAGAGGCAAAGAGACACGTCACTGGGGAGCTGGCTCGGTCGCTTCTAGAGTCTAGAGCCCTCCCGCCCTCGCCCTGTGAGTCTAAGCCGCACCTGCCCCGCCCCGCCCCAGCCGCGAGCCCGGGGCCCCACCTGACGGTGTAGGCGGAGGTGGAGGAGAAGATGAGCGAGCTGACCATGTGCCGCAGGTGGTGGATCTCCTGCAGAGAGGAGCAGGAAATGAGCGCTGCACTGCCCCGCCAGCAGAGAAATGCCCAAGCTGCGACCGGAGCCTCCTCGGGAGCAGTTGCCTGTGAAAGGGCCCTAAAGAAATATGGGACAGGGCTGGGCGGGGACCAGGTAGAAGAGATGGGAAGGCAACGATGTTTCCTTGGGACACCTTTTAGAAGAGGGCGCTCTGCCACCGAGCCACACCCCAGCCTTTATTTATTTATTTATTTTTAATTTTGAGACAGGGTCTCACTAAGTTGCTTAGAGCCTCACTAAGTTTCTGAGGCTAGCTTTGAACTTGTGATCCTCCTGCCTCGGCCTCCTAAATGGAATATTTTTGATTTGGGAGAATTGTTAATGTTTTACTTATTCATAAAAGAAATCAACAGAGAGAAAAGGAAACCAACCCCGAATATAAACAGAAGTCATGAACCTCACTGTATCACACATGAAGAACATGATCACAGGCTGGGGATATGGCTCAGTTGGTAGAGTGGCTTTCCTTGCATGCACAAGGCCCTGGGTTCAAACCCCAACACCACTAATAATAATGATAATAATACAGAAGACCAAAAATAGAACTACCCCAAAAAACTTCTAAACGCCTAGGAGAAAACAAACTAGAAGCCAACCTTGACCCCTACTCGTTATATTGGGGTGGGGAGTAGCACAGATGAAGCAATTCTGAAACTCTTTTGAGTATACACACGATTGAGCTGACAAGTAAAAACTAATAAGATTGTTGCTTTTGGGAGCCAGGATTGCCACGGTGGAGAAGCGAGATGAAGGGGGCACGTCCAGTCAAACACCAGTGATGCTGGATTGGAATTCAAGGTGTTAACAGAAATTCCTGGCTGTCTCCAGAGGAAGGGCTTCAAAGTCGTGAGGATCCATAGCAGTGAAGGCTCGGTGTCTGATTCCTGGATTCTCAATACCTGCTCCCCACTAGGAAAGAACAGGACTCCTAGGAGGATGGTGAACTCCAAGGTTAGGGCAGAAGAAGTACAAGGTCACTTTTACTGTCTGGCCAGAAAGTGCTTAAAAAAAAAAAAGTGGTGGGGCTTGCCCCAAGGTCACAGAGCCAACTTGAAAGGGCACTGAGTCCCCAAATCTGGGAGTATCCGAGCATCAAAATCAATGATGAGACCATGGGCTATCACCACTAGAAAGACAAAGTCAGAATGCTCACTGATGACCAACACTCAGGGGAGAAGGGGCCTTTCCTGAGAACAGTAAAAGACACGGAGAAGTAGAAAGCTCCTCTGCAGCCGCGGCCCTCAGGATGCAGGCAAATCAGGAAGGGGGCTGACCAGGCCAGTGAGCAAACACGGGAGGCAGGAGGTTTCAAAGATGAAGAATCTCCCTGAGACCCTTGTGATATACCCATTACAAAGAGAAGCCCACCTGGGGGAACCCAAGGGTCAAAGGCAGCCTCACTAGTCAGGGGCCAACAGGGAGCAGAGGCCTCCTGCTGGACCACACAGCTCAGGACCTGGCGCAGGGCACTGAGCAGCCTCAGAATTAGAACATGAAGAAAGGCCAGAAGAGCTCCTAGAGAGGGACATGCACAACACGGCTGGCCTGGATGCTTCCAGAATGCCAAGGTCGTGGAGACAGGAGAGCAAAGGCAGCATCCCAAAGGAACCAAGAATGGAGCCAGGACAATCAAATGCGACCTGGGATCCTGGACCGGAGCCTGGAGCCGGAAAATCAAATTAGCTACAAAGGACGGCACGGGGCAGTCTTGCAACGTGGACCCGTTAGGATTCGAGCAATGTCAAAGTTCCTAGCTTGGATAACTGCACCCTGTTTGTTTATAAAAATGGCTGTTCTTAGGAAATGTACAGAAGTACTGAGGAGCACAATGCCTGCGACATACTGTGTAACTGAAGGACATCCGTGACACTAAACCCCTCCCAGAGGACAGTGAGCGCCGAGCAGGGGCCGGCCCATCATCCTGGTGAAGGAGTGCTTTGTACGATTCTTGCATCTTTTCTGAAGGATCAGAGTTATTTCAAAGTAAAAGTGAACAGAGTAGGGGACGAAGGGGACGAAGGTGGGCAGATTCTTCAAAGGACTCTGCAGTGTCACTGACTGACCTGCAGGTGCCAGGTCCCCATCCCTGGGACTACAGCAAACCTGTGGCTCTGAGCAATTCCAAGCGAGGCTGGAGCACTGGTGCGGGCAGGGAAGGAGCGAGGGGCCGGCAGGACCAGGCCAGGGCTGCCCGCCTCACTGACCTTCTTATCGGTACCACGCGCTAACCGACTGCCACTGGAGCTCCGCACTGACCTTCTTCATCTTGCGGTCCACGTTCAGATGGCGGCGCCTTTCAATGCGCAGCAGGTCCAGTTCCTCCCGCAGGGCCGCATTCCGTACCAGCTGGATGTCAAAGTGACAGGTGACCTGGGGTGGGGGGAGCAGTAGTCTCTGAGGCCTGGCCTGCCTCCGTCCTCCAGACCCAGCCAAGGAGGGGGCACAGAAACCAGCCTGTCCCCTCTGGGGACCCTGAGAGTGGACTGCCCCACTTGCAGGGCTCTTCGGTCACCCTGACTTGGGATCCTCCGACCCCCTGGGGTCCTTTCTCCTGATACTGCTCCCTTCGCCATTTCGGAACCCCACTCCTATGTGCAGTGTTTCCCCACCCCAGAGTCGGGGTCTGGGGAGCAGAGACACCGCCCTCACCCTGTTCAACTGGTCTTCCAGGATCTTGATCCTTCGCTGGACCTTGGCCTTCTCTTTCTGGATGAAGCCGGGAGCCCTGGCGCTCTTGCCCTGGGTGAAGATGCGGGTCTCCCACTCATCGATCTGGAAGACAGGATGGTGTCTGTCCGTTGCCCGGGAGACCTTGAATGGCCAGGCAGACGGCCGACATCCACTGTCCCTCCCACCTCCCACATCCCTAACCCTCCTGTGGTTCTGGGGCTCCATATCCAACCATGACCCACCCCCTGCCAGCCCCATGGCCCAGCTCTGGACGACGGCTGGGGCTGGCCTGGGGGGGCGCCGTGGTGGGAGCTGAGCCAGCCGGCTCCTGCCCTGGCGTTGGGGGAGTGCACGAGACGAGACTGAAGGAAAGGATGGCTGCCACACAGAGGCCGGGAGAATGAGGCCAGAGTGAAGAGGAGCCCCAGAGGTGACAACGGGAGCCAGTGGGTCAGTTTGTGCCTAGAGCCAGCTCCCTCCCAGCTGCCTCCCTTCTGTGCTGCCTTTGCTTAGCTCACTGGGCTCCGAAGGAGGCCTCATTGGGGCAGATCTTTCTTTGTCTGAGTCTCTTCAGGGGAGGGTGACGCCTCTGTGCAGCCCACAGCAGTGACCTGCTTAACACTGTCTCCTGACCTGTGCTGTTACGGGTTGACTGTGTCAAAAACTCAACCCAAGTCCCCACCCCACCCCGTAGCTAAGGGTGTGACCTTATTTGGAGGCAGGAACTTTACAGAGATCAACAAGTTAAATCAAGGTCCTTAGGTGGGGGCCAATCCCACCTGCTGGTCTTTATGGAAAGGGGACATGTGAACATGGATGAGCACCCAGGAAGGGCATCGTATGAGGGCGATGCTGAGGGACGCATCCACAAGCCACCGAACCCACAGGTGCCAGTGGAGGGGAGAGGCGGGGACACTTGCCCTCACTGCCAGGGACCCAGCTCCGCCAGCACGTCGGGCCTGGACTTCTGGACTCCAGCGCATGAGACAACCCCTGTCTGCTGTAAGAGTCCCCACACAGGGGACAGGAAGCCCGCCACCACTAGCCACCTGGGCCTGCACGGGACACCTCAGAGCACGCAGCCGCCTCCTGACTCCCCCAGGGGTGTTCAGCTGCTTGAGGAAGACATCGACCAGACCCCAGCGCACCACGGGCCCAGGCAGTGCACAGGCTCGGCACCAGCTGGGGCCACTTTCCTTACAGGGACGTCACACCTGTGTGACCAGGGTCTCAACAGCTGGTGTGATAAAAATAAAACTAAAACCCCCAAGTTTTACCCCTGGGGGAAACTGAGCCAAGGGTATGGGTCACCTCTGCGTTAGTTCTTGCAGCTGCTGTGAATCCACAACTATCTCCAACTAAATTTTCTACTAAAAACTTCTTTAAATGTTCCATTAAAAAAAAAAAAGCAAGTCCATCTATAGGTGAACGGATTGAGAAACTGTGGTGTAGACACACAGGGGTTCTGCTCAGCTATGAAGGAGGGGGAGGTGGTGGCATTTGCTGGTGAGTGGATGGAAATGGAGACCATGGCGCCACGTGAAACAAGCCAGACCCAGAAACTCAAAGGTGAGACGCTTCCTCTCATATGTAGCAACTAGAGTACACCAAGGAAAGGAGGGAAGGCCCAAGACGTGAAGATGCAGGAAGGTCAGCGTGGAGGCAGCATGGAGGGGCAGGACAGGGGAGGAAACGAGGAACAAATTCTGAGAAACCAATGTCATGTGCATAAATAGATACCCCTCAGGGAACTTCACCCTGGGTAGAAGTGAAAAGAAACAACCAAAAACTAATAAGTAGACAAGCAAAAGGAAGTCTAGACGAGGGGTGGGGGGAGGACAGGAAGGAAGAGTGGGGGGATCGCGAACTGAAACCGAGTCCCACACAGGTATGATGTTGTCAGGATGGGCCCAACCACTCTGTGTGACTGTCATGGTCCAATAAGAAAAAAAGCAAGTAATGCACGCTACAGGAACAATAGAGTTCCACAAAATCACCTGGGAATGAAGGCAGCCATGCTCAATCTGGCTTCAAGAGTTGGAAAGACTGTTCAGGGCCTGTACACCATCCAGCTGGTAAGGATCCTGACTTTTTTGGGGGGGCAGGGGGCTGGGAATCGAGCCCAGATCCTTGCATGTGCCTTCCAGGCAAGTGCTCTACCACTGAGCCATATTCCCAGCCCAAGAATGAAATACAGATTTTTAAAATTTATGCATATTGTTCTTACAAATGGTTTACATAAAAAGGTTTCTAACCTGTCAGAACACAAACATTTATAAGATTATTTTAAACTAGTTAATAAATACAACTGTCAGCAGTGCACTATGGGATCACCTGAGACCACTTGGAGAGCTGAGTAGTATCTTTTCAGGAATTCTGTGAGCCAGTTGTTAAATGTTGGTCATATAAAACTGCCCCCCGTATTAGTGTTCTGCTGCTACAGACCATATTAGTCAACTTTCCGTTACTATAATGAAATGCCTGGGAAAATTAACTTAAGAAAAAAAGCTTTGTTTAGCTCACACTTCTAGAGATTCTGTTCCAAGATTCGGTGGTCCCATTGCTCTGGGCCTCTGGTGAGGACATTATATGACAATAACAAAGGGCACATGTTGGACCAAACCAGTCCATCTTGAGCCAGGAGGCAGAGCAAGAGACGGAGGCCAAGGTACCACAATCCCCTCAAGGGCACACCCCAGAGGAAGGGGATATGCAAAGGTGTCAGCATATTCATCACAGCCAAGATGGGAGGTTCACCTTGTGAAAATTAACAAATGCTACAAGTTAAGGTGCTTCCCAGCACACCTCTGGCCGGCAGGGATTTCTCTGGGGACTAAAAAAATTACTAAGAAATTAAGGGCTCCAGGAATCAACAGAGCTTAGGACCCACCAGCTCAGGAAATTCTCCCCAACGTTAGAAAAAAAACTCTTACAATTTTTAAAAATATTCATATGGTTTTTATACAGTGGGAGGTAGGAATTTTTTAACAGTTTTATTGAGGTGTAGCTGACATATAGTGTAACTGCCCACATCTGAGGTATACAAGCTGGATACAGTGGCCACACCTGTAATCCCAGTGGCTCGGGAGGCTGAGACTGTGCGATCCCGAGTTCAAAGCCAGCCTCAGCAAATTTGGGGGTGGGGGGCCTAAGAAACTGAGCTAGACCCTGCCTCAAGATTTTAAAAAGGGTGGGGGTGGGCTGGGAATGTATCTCAGTAGTAAAGAGCCCCCAAGTTCAATCCTCAGTACCAAATGGGGGGAAAAAAGATGTAAGGTGTACAACTGGATGAGTTTTGACATAATCAAGATAGTGACTATACCCACTACCCCCAGGCCTCCCCACCCTCTCACAGTTCTCCCCACGCTCTCCACGGCCCCTGCCCCCGGCTGTCACCCCTGTTTTCTGCACCATTTCCACTTATTTTAATGGAACCATATAGTGCATACTCTTTTAGAAGCACAGGGTCTGGCTTTTCCCCCTCAGGGTGACGGGTCTGAATTCCCCACCCTGTTGTGGGGTCCACAGTGCATTCTTTGCCCTGGTGAATGCGATTCCACTTTTTGCAGGTCCCACGATGTGTTTGTCCTTTCACCCCCTGATAGACGTTTAGGTTGTTTCCAAGATTCAGCTTGGGAGTTTACCAATCAAGTTGAGTCATTATCAATATTCACGTACAATTTCTTGGGCTTCCTTTTCTCTTGGGCAAATACCGAGGAGTGGAACCCCTGAATCTTATGATCTGCCAAACTCCCTTCCCATGGTCGCAGCCTGTGTGTCCTCAGAGCAGCGTGTGAGAGCCCCGGCCCCTCGAGGCATCACCCTGCTCACCACACTGCCCCAATCCTGAAGTCCCAAGTCCTCGATGCTGCAGATACTGCAACAAAATCCACACAGGAGCATTCAAATAGGTGGGAACTTCCCATGCTCCAGAGCTTAGGTATTAGAACACTAAAGTCCTCATGATGGTTATAGAATTATGTATCATATACTGTATTTTAGTTTTTATAGATGCTCCACTTCTGGGGCAATGGGTTCAGTGAAATTCATTTCCTTCCTAGTGTGTCACTTTTGTTCAAGGGCAGTGTGGCCTGTTTCTGAATTGTATGTAAGATGAAATAATGCTGCATGGATGTTTGATGTCTTACTTCCTTCATTCAGTTGTTATTTACATTCATCCATGTTACTGTCCCTAATCAAAATCCATTCGTTTTTCATGGTTGTATACTATTTCATTACACAAACATACCACATTTCTTTACTCATCTAAAGGCTGATGGACCCAGGCTGGCCAGTATGGGAATGCTCCTACCAACATTCTCTTATATGAGTCCTGGCTACAGGACTCAGATGTGGAATTTATGAGATTATGGGTGATTATGGGTGATGAGGAGGAAGGTCAACAACAGATCTAAACCCCTTTTCTGTGGGCGAATGACTGGTTGACTCTCTCCCAACACTGCTCCCACGGAGTCAGACTGGGCTAAGGCTAGCTGGGTCCCCAGGTAATGATGTTGAGTATAAAAAATGACACCCAGGGGGCTGGGGATGTGGCTCAGTGGCAGAGCACTTGCCTAGCATGTGTGAGGCACTGGGTTCGATTCTCAGCACCACATACAAATAAGTAAGATAAAAGTATCGTGTCCACCTACAACTTAACACCACCCAGCCGCCACACAGCATCACCAACTGCCATGCTCCTGCTGCCAGCTGAGAGGCCCTCACAGGACACACTGCCTCCCGTCTGTCCTCCACCCTCCGGGCAGCTAAGTTCCAAGGGCCACACTAGAACCTAGTGGCCCCATGATGTGAAGGCCAGGCTGAGCCCCCGCCCCTCGTGGTGATCAGGCCAAGAGGATGGCCTAGGTCAGAGTCCACCTTCAGATTTCATAGATACTGGGGGAGGGTTGTGGCAACTTACACCCCCGCTGACTAGCAAGTGTCCCCACTGCTCCTTTACCCCAAAATGATGCTTTTATTCAGACGCCAGTGTTTGAAGGCCTGGTGTGTTTCAGGATGCCTCACCGTGGTCTTCTCGAGCTTCCTCTGATTACTTATGATCCCCATGTTTACTGAGCATCCACGTTTCTTATTTTGTGATGTGTCAGCTTTGACTGTTTTTGCAACTGCACTGATTCTTAATGACATGAAGAAGTCCCTCACAGGTCCTTGGTGCTAGTCCTTGGTTAGCTGTGAGCTGCAGATAACCACTCCTACCCCCGGACTTCCTGGGCCTGCTCTTTATGGTTTCTCTGGATAAACAGAATTTACCCATTTTAATGTCATGGAATGAATCCATCTTTCCCTTTAGAAGTAGAGGTTTCTGTCACTTCTTTAAGAAATCTTTCCCACCCTCACACAATTATCTCTCTCTGATCATCTGAAATTAATTAGGAAAATGTGAGGTCAGGGTCTGATTTCATCTCATAATTTTTATGGATATTCAATTTTTCAGCACCATTACTGGAGTTCTGTTTCTCTGAAGTTATAGATCAAACGTTCACATACGCACAGCTCTCTTTCAGTGGCTCTTGGCCGCTGAGCCACATCCCCAGCCTTTTTAATTCTGATTTTGAGACAAGGTCTCATTAAATTGCTGTGGCTGTCCTTGAACTTGAGTCCTGCCTCAGCCTCCAGAGTCACTGGGATTACAGTGCGCCACTGGCTGGCTTCTTTCAGGGACCTCTATTTTGTCTCATTGATCCGTTGGATTAGCTAGTTACTAGAGCTTTACCATCAATTTTGATAACTGATGGGGCGAATCCTCCCACATTCCTCCTCTTCTTCTAAGTAAACCTTAGTTACCGTGTCCTTTGCACTGCCGTACAGACTTTGGAATCTGCTTGTCAATCACACCCGTAAAGAATAACAACGAGGCTGGGGGGTAACTGAGTGAGCTCCTGCTCAGCAGGCATGAGGCCTGGGTTTGACTGCAGCACTGCAGACCACTATCACCATCACCTTTTTGATTGGGATCATATTACATCTATAAATCAATTTGCAAGAACTGACATTTTACAACACACTCTTTCAATCCATGAATGTGGTATACCTCTACATTTATTAAATGTTTCTCTAATATCCTTCAATACAATTTCACAATTTAGTCCACAGAGGTCATGCACTTTTATTAGATGTCTTCCTAAGGACTTCTTTTGGCTATTATAAATGTCTTTTTTTTTTTTTTTTTTTGGTACTGGGGATTGAACTCAGGGGTGCTTCATCATTAAACCACATCTCCAGCCCTTTCTATTTTTTATTTTGAGACAGGGTCTCCCTAAGTTGGTGAGGGCCTCCCTAAATTGCTGAGGCTGACCTCAAACTTGTGATCCTCCTGCCTCAGCCTCCAGAGTCACTGGGATCGAAGGTGTGTACCACCGCATCTGGCCTTATTTTATTTTCTAATAGTTATTGCTGTTACAGGGAATTACAATTGCCTTTGCATATCAATGACTTTATATCCAGCCCATTGTTAAAAGACCTCATTAATTACAAGTTAGCCCTAGATTCTTGGGATCTTCTATGTACATAAATATGTCATCTATAAATAATGACAGCTTTATGTCTTTCTCCCCAATCTTTTTATCCATTTTCTTTTCCTTGCTTTTTTTTTTTTCTTCTTCTTTTCTTTCTTTCTTCCTCTATACTGGATAGGACCTCCCTAGCGTGCAATGTTAAACACAACTGGTGCCACCTGACAGCCTGGTATTGCTACTAATCTCAAAGGGATCCTCTTATTTTTCCATGTGTTACTGTCAAATATGATATCTACTGTAGATGTTTTCGATGTTTTTTCCCTAGTTTGCTTAAGAGTTTTATTGCATTTTTTTCCAGCACGGGGGATTGAACCCACTACCTCACAAATGCTGGGCAAATGCCCTGCAAGTACTGAGCCATGGCCACAGTCCTTGCTTAATATTTTTAACCTTCAATGTCTGTTGAATTTTATCACGGAATGTTTTGTCTGCATAATGTGGTAAATATAGAAAATGAGAGTAAGCATCACAAACAGTGTTGATGCTCACTGGGCGTGTGGCACACACCTATAATCCCAGAGGCTTGGGGGCTGAGACAGGAGGATCGTGAGTTCAAAGCCGGCCTAAGCAAAAGCAAGGCGCTAAGCAACTCAGTGAGACCCTGTCTCTTATAAAATACAAATAGGGCTGGGGATGGGCCTCAGTGGTGGAGTGCCCTGAGTCAATCCTCAGTACCTGCCCCCCTCAAGAAACAGTGTTGCTGAATTCACATGGAAAATTGAGCAGACACAAGTCTTATAAAAATGACAGTAATAGGGCTGGGGATATGGCTCAAGCAGTAGCGCACTCGCCTGGCACGTGTGCGGCCCGGGTTCGATCCTCAGCACCACATACAAAGTTGTTGTGTCCACGGAAAATTTAAATAAATAAATTCTCTCTCTCTCTCTCTCTCTCTCTCTCTCTCTCTCTCTCTCTCTCTCTCTCTCTTTAAAAAAAAAGTAACAGTAATAAATTAAAAACTTTTTCAATTGGCCCTTCAACACATAGTTTGAGAAATTCTGAGAATCTCCACTCGTAATAAATCTTACTGGAGAGGCTGGGGTTGTGGTACAATGGTAGAGCACTTGCCTGGCATGCGTGAGTCACTGAGTTCGATCCCCAGCATCACTTAAAAATAAAAACAAATAAAAAACAGGTATTGTGTCCATCTTAAAAAAAATCTAACTGGAGACTAATTTTACATTTTTTTTTGCCAGGAAAGCTCGTCTATTCGCTTGTTGATGATATTTTCACTGGTGTAGTAGTTTGACACTTTTCTCCTTTTTTTGTGTGTGTGTGTGTATGTGTGCGTGTGTGTTGCTGAGGACTGAACTCACTGTTTTCTGCCACTGTTTTTTTAGGGATCAGCTGTCTAGCTGAGCGTGGGTAAATGCCTGTAATCCCAGCAAGTCAGGAGGCTGAAGCAGGAGGATCACAAGGTCAAGCCCAGCCTCAGCAATATGGAAGACCCTAAGGAACTTAGCAAGATTCTTTCTCAAAACGAAGAACAAAAGGGGCTGGGGATGTGGGTTCATTCCCCAGTACCATAGAAAGAAGGAAGGAAGGAAGAAAGGAAGGAATCAGCTATAGGTCTAGCTATGGTTCCTCTGAAAAAGTTGTTTTCTGGCTACTTTCACATCCTTTCTTGACCTTGTGTGTGTACTGGCCAGTTCTCTACTGTGGGACCCTAACCCCTATCTGACCTGCAGTTCTCCATAATCAAGTTTCTTAGGGCAAAAGAATCCATGGGATCAAAATAAGCAGATCATCCTGCTTGGACCTGACTCTGCTGAGTTTCCATGGACGACTAAAGAAAGCAACTGAAGCAGACACACCCACTGAGCCCCTGAACTTCACGAAACAGCCACAAGCCTAAAGTGAAAACCAGAATTCAGCTTCCAAAAGGCAGTCAGTGGTATCAAGGGCTGTCCAAACAGACCAACTGAAATTCAAATGGAATCAAACCATGAACCATGTGATAGACACAGTCAGGATCACTGAAGGCATCCGTGTCCTAATTCCTGTAACCCGTGAATACGATGTTACCTTCAACAGCCAAAAGGACTTTGTGGATGTGATAAAGTTGAGGATCTGGACATGGGGAAATTAGCGTAGAAAAAATCACGTTGTTTGCAAGGACAAGTAGCTGATCTGGGTGGAGCAATTTGATCAGAGGATCCAAAAACATGAAAAGGGGAGGCATGAGAGTCAGAGAAAGAGAGTGGTTAAGAAAAGCAGGGCTGGGGTGATACAGCCCAGAAAAAGACTCAACCCACCACTGCCAGCTTTGAAGGAGGAGGAAGGGGTCACGAACCAAAGGATACAGTGGACTCCAGGAGATTTAAAAAGTATGGAAACAGATTAACCCTGAAGCCCGCAGAAAATGCAGCCCTGACAACACCCTGCTTTTAGACCAGTAAGACCCCTTCAGACTTCAGACGTCCAGGGCTGCCATGTTCTGTGGTCATTGTTACAGCAGCAATAAGAAACTAATACAGACCACCACACAGGAGCAACTTCCAAACTCCCATTTGTGAGTCAATGATGTGCAAGAAAACATTTGTTCTAGACAAACAGTGCTCTTTAATCAAAAGTAGGTGAGAGGGCTGGGGATGTGGCTCAAGTGGTAGCTCACTCGCCTGGCATGCGTGCGGCCCGAGTTCGATTCTCAGCACTACATGCAAACAAAGATGTTGTGTCTGCCGAGAACTAAAAAATAAATATTAAAAACTCTCTCTCTCTCTCTCTCACTCTCTCTCCTCTCTCACTCTCTCTTAAAAAAAAAAAAGTAGGTGAGAAATACCAGAATGAATCCCTTGTAGAATAAAGTAAATATTCCTTGGTGACACTTCCGTTTCAGATATGTATGTGTGTGTTTTTATCTGTATGCATCTGGGTGCGTACAAACTGTATCACAATGAGTCATGGTCTTAAAAACTTGAAAGGACACTAGCCTAGAAAAATCACATTGTTTGGGAGGACAAGTAGCAAGGACTTGGGGTGACAGATTAGAAATCTGACTAAATTCTACTATATTGCATCATCCTATTTTTGCAAATGAAAAAACTGGGGCCCCGAGAGGTGAAGACTTTCCATGGCCACACAGCCCTGATGTGGCAGAACTGGGATTCCCATGCAGGTCTGCTGGCTCAGGACAGCCTTCCCAGTGAACAGCACCAGCCCCTCCTCCCACCTTGAATATCTAGGATTGTGCAAAGCACCAAACCCCCTTATTCCCAATGACCAAAACCCCATCGGGTGGATGTTTTTGAAGGCCCCATTTTTCAGATGAGGAAGCTAAGGTTCAGGAGGTTTCAACTGTGCCCTGAGTAGGATCCACAAAGCCTGCCTTCGGCACCCACCTGCTTGTCCAGGGCCTTCATCTGCTCCTGCAGCTCCTCCACCTTGGCCTGAGCCCGCGCCTTGCACTTAAGCAGGTGGTCCATGTTCTCCAGCCGCTCATTGTCCCGCAGCCTCTTGACTTGGCTCTGGGCCACGCTGATCTGCATCTGGAGCTTGGCCCGCACCTGCTCCAGGCGCTGGATCTCCTCGCTGCCCAGGCAGTGAGGTGGAGGAGAGGCCAGCGAGGGGGCAAAGCTCAGTCTCTCTAAGGCAATCCCGAGCTCCAGTCCTCCCGGCTCAGACCAGCCCTTTTTATACCCTCTCCCCAGACCGGGGCCCAGGCTCTCAGCTCACAGTTGCTTGTTGATGCGCTGGTGGACTTCCTTGCTATAGGTCCGCCTTTCCCCTTCCATGACCTTGCACTGTCGCTGCAACTTGCTCAGCTCCCAATCCACTGAGGGTGGGACCAAGCAAGGGACTCAACATAGACCTGAGCCAGCAGCCCCCTTCTCCCCAGGACCTGGAATCGTGGTCTCTCTGGGGTCTCACAAACTGCAAATGAACTGCAGACCCAGCCGCCAACACTCTACTAGGACTACATCTCAGTTCCTGTACCCTCAGGCTTCCAGGTCCATTCATACTCCTGGTACCCAAGCTATACTCCTTTCCCCTGAACCCACTCCACCGGAAGTTTGGGCACTTATCTGTTTTCCCACTAGAGGGCGCTCCTAGAACACCTCTTGGACCTCTGGAACCTGAGGCACCCTACAAGGGACTTGGGAAAGCTCGGGCTCCATCCTCCCTTCCAGCAGGAACCACAGTAGCCCTCCGCCCCATTCTCCTGCCGCCTCACGCTGTCCGCTGGTCCCTTAGGCTCCGCTTCATCCCTTCCTGCTTGAATCATCATCGGTCTCCTTCACAACCTCCATTTACAGTCCTCAGGGTCTTTTAACACCCAGAGTAGACCCTGGCCCTCCCATGCTCAAGGGCCTCCCAAGTCACAGTGTGTACAGGACAAAGTCCCAGCTCCTCGGTCTGGCACTCGAGGTCCCATATGACCTGACTCTGCCCATCTCTCCAGTCTTTTCCACCACCTCCCCACCTCCCAAGACCCAATGCTTCTCCACCAGGAGCACTTCTGTCCCCACAGATATTTGACAATATCTGGAGACATTTTTTTATTGCTACAACTTGGCTGGGTATGCTACTGACATCTCATGAATAGAAGCCAGAGATGGCTTTTGGTATTCTATAATGCACAGGATATTCCTAACGACAAAGAACTCTCCTACTAGAGGTGTCAACAGTTTCAAGTGAAATTCTTCTCGGGGCACCCCGTTGTTCTCTCTGCAGAAACGCCCTTCCCTGCCTTCTCCCCTGAGCAATCCTTGGGAGATGTTCTGGGCCTCACTCAAATTTCTGCAGTTGCCAATCTTCCTGGCGCACCCCGCTGCTCGGGCCTGCCCACCCGCCAGCTGCCGGGTGCTACTTCCAGTCGCAAGCATGCCTGTTTTCCCACTAGAGGGCGCTCCTGGAGCTCGACCCGGGACCTGGAGCTCGGGGAAGCTAAGGACAGGAAAAGGATGAGTGGGAAAAAGAAAGAATGTATGAATTACTCATTCCCTCCAGGAAGGACTCGCTTCCATCCTCGGAGCGGTTGCTCTTTGCAGAGAGTTCCAAAGGCATCTTGGCCAAAGAAGGCGGGGCTCCTGTCGGAATTAACACCACATCCTTCAGAAAGCAGGCAGTCAAGTGCCGGGAAGTGGGGGGGGGGGCGAATTGCTAGGGACTGGGATTTGGAAGAGGAAGATACTAGAACCGCTCTGACCTTTCTCTGAGTCTCAGTTCCTCCCAGGGACCGTATGGGTATATCTCTCAGGCTGGGACCCCACACCACTCCTGACCTCCCCATCTCTCACATTCTTGGACTTGCGTGCCGGGGCTCACTAGCGCAAGGGGACAGGTCCCGTGAGCTCTCCGTATCTCCGAGGACAGAGCTGCATGGTCAAAGGAGGGGGAGCCCGGGTCGGCGGTGGGGTCAGGATATAAGGCCCCAGCCCTACCTGCTGGAGTGCCCGACCTGTGTCCTTAGTGCTCTAAGCTCACTGTTGTGATCACTGTTGTGATCTGGTTACTGGGGAGATAAGGGACCAATGAGGCCAGAGGACAGCGTCCTGGGAGGGACCAAGGTAGCGGGGTAGAATCTAGGTGGGGAGGAAGGGCGGAGGAGGAGCGGAGGAGGTGGTGAGTGAGCCACTTGTGGGGCTCCCCGGGGCTTAGACTGACGGCTTCAGGGCCTGCGAGGGCGGGGCTGGGAGAGTCAGGGAGGAGTGGGACTGAGAAGGTCCAGGGCTTCGGGGTGGGTGAGGGGAGGAGCACCGGCACTTGTCAAAGGCTGGGCTGTCAGGGACCACGGGGAAGACCACGGCCTGTAAAGGGCGGGGCGGGGCGGGGCGGGGCCTGTAGAGGGCGGGGCGGGGCGGGGCCCGGGCCTGCGGTGGGCGGGGACAGGGCGGTATTTAAGGGGCGGGGCGTTAAGGGTGTCCCGAGGAGCTCAGTACTTAAGGGGCGGAGCCGCGAGCCGCTGCCAAATGTCCTGCGAAAACGAGGGAGGGGCGGGCTACTCCGGAGGCGCTAGAACCCGGAGGGCCCTTGGGAGGTCAGGACGGTCCGTGTGGGGAGGGGACCTTGGGGTTGTGAGGGTCAGAGGAATGTCGCGGGCCTGTGAGCCGCGGACTGTATTTCCGGGAAGGAGAGGCAGTAGTTGAAAGATCCTAGAGAGAAACGTCTGGAAGGCTTTAGGGCTAGACTGAGGTCCTTTGGGGCCGGTCGGAGAAACACGCGCCTCAGGCTGATTAAGGCTACGTTATTTTGAGACTTCATTAGCAAGGAGGCGGTGCCAAAGCCGGGAATTGTGGCGGGGGCGAGCGCTCACCGCTGCCTTTGGTCCTCGCAGAAACTCGCTACGCATGCGCGGCCAACGGCTTCCAAAGAAGCCGCCAAAAGCCCTTGGCCACCTACCGCGTCTGCGCATTGGGAGGCGGAAGTGGGCGGGACCTCAGCGCTGCCGCCTTTGCATCCTCTGGCCACGCCCCTCTTGATCACACCCTCTTTCCGCAGGACCTGCCCCCTCCGCAGCCAGCTGCTGCCCACATGGGCCTCCCTCGGGCGGCCAGTGGGCGCCTCTCCTGCAGGCAGGGTGTGCCCGACGCCTGCGGTTTCCTGTGGGAGGAAACGGCTCGCGGACGCTCAGCTCAGCTCGTATCCTCAGAGGCACGGAAGGGGGAGATCCCGCCACGTCTCTCGCTTCCCAATTCTCGCCTTCCACAGAGGCCCACCTACCCTCACCCCAAAAACACCCTCCAGAGTACCTAAGTCCAGCTCTGATCCAACCCAGGGAACCTGACTTGGGGTGCGAGGGCTGTTTCTCAGGGCCCTTTTCAATTTACATCTGCCTCCTCCGTGAAGCCCCACTCCTCCCAAGACCTGGGGCGGGGCTGTACTCCCAGAGGAGCACAGGACACTCTCCTCCAACCCATAAGTTTTCCCTCAGTGACCTAGACTTTTAAACTTCCTTGAGAATTCGGTCCCAGTCTCCATCCTCAGGAATTTAAGTTTGGGATTCCTTATTTTCCTCCCCCAAAAGATTCTCAATTTTGGATTCCAGACTTTAGCCTTGGGACCCAATGGACCCAAAAGTTTGCTCTTTCACTGGGCGTGGTGGCGCACACCTATAATCCAGCGACTTGGAGACTGAGGCAGAAAGATCACAAGTTCAAAGCCAGCTCAGCAACTCAGCAAGGCTCTAAGCAACTGCCTCAAAAAAAAAAAAAATTAAAAGGGGCTGGGATGTAGCTCAGTGGTTAAGCGCCCATAAAAATAAAACAATTTACTCTGTCGCTGGACCCTGAATTTTTCAGGGTCTGCCTGAATCCACTCAGGACCCAGGGCCTGATGTAAGTAGCAGGACATACAGTAACAGTGCTCACTGTGTGCCCAGCATTTCTCTAAGACCTATACTTCTTTGAGGTATTTACTATCATCCCTATTTACAGGTGAAGAAACTGAGGCATGGAGGGGTTATAGTAACTGCTCAGAATCACACAATGAGTAAAGCAGCTTGGATTTGGATCCAGCCACTCTGGCTCTAAAGTCTGTGTTATAATGGTTCCCCAGCTTCTGGGTCTTCAGATACCCACCCAAGCACTGAATTGTAAGACTCTCATCTCCTCAGGGAGCCCAAATCAACACACCCAGCTCTGGCCCCATCTGATACCAGACATGTTAGCATCCATTCCCCAACTTTCAATTCATTAGGACCCTGACACTTGGTCCCCTTCAAAGAGATCCAGGTCCACAGTAGCAATCACCCACACACACCCTAATTCAGTATCCGAACAGTAGACAATAATAATAGTTAACATTAAGTCCCTGGTGCCAGAGTTCTGTTAAAGCCCTCTAGTGGCTTCCCACTGCACTTAGAATAAAATACAAACTCCTCCCTTGGTCTTCAAGGGTACCCTTTGATTCCCTTCCCACCATTCCCTCTGGCTCCCTTTGCTCCAGCCACACTGGCCCTTCTGTCTGTTGCCCAAACAACTGGAGCTTGTTCTTAAAGCCTTTGTACTTCCACTTCTGCCTAGCACTCAAATGATTTCTGTCTTTGGGTCTCAGAGTAAATGTCACCTCCTCCAAGATGCCTTCCCTGATTACCTGTTTCAGAGAGCCTCCCCTCATCCAGTCATTATCTCCATTGCTCAATTTCCTTCAAAGCACTTATCACCATCAAATTTGTCTTCCTCACTGGTATGTTTCTTTTTATTGCCCATCTCCCTCTACTAGAAGACAAGCTCCACACTATTCATGTCTAATTTATTTATTATTGATTTCTGCTTCACAGGAAATGTTCAATAAACGTTTGGTGAAGGAAGAAGCGTCTCCAGTGTGTCAGTGTACTGGCATTACCTTATTCATTCAGAACTAGAAGAATTACTGTCATCAGTTTATTAGCTTGCTGTCGGCATGATGATTCCCACTACACAGATTAGGAAAGTGAGGCTCAGAGAAATGAAATAAGTGGCCAAGATTACCCAGTCGGGAAATGAGGACACTGGGATTCTTAACTCCCCCCCACCCCCTGCAGGGTTTAACAGGGGCTCCTCTGACCCTCACCACAGAGCCAAGCCCACCAGTCCCAGGCCCAATCCCAGTCATAGGAATCTGCCTCCTCCCAGGTCTCCTGCCCTCCCCTCATCCAGCCCCAAAGTCCATCAATGACACAGGACGACGGACCCCAGGACAAAACTCAAGAGTCCAGGAGGCCTGAGAATCGGACCCTCCCACCCTGATGTCTGCCCCAAGGGCCTTCACATCTCAGTCCTGGGAGGGAGCCCCAGAGGATGCCCGTCAAGGGGACACTGGGCAGGGGTTCCTCTCAGGGAATTCCCTCTCAGAGGTTCCTCCCACTGGCTGCAGACCTCAGCTGGGTGCGGTGAGGGTGGGTATAAAAGGGTCAGTATATATTGAGAGGAGCAGAGAAGAGAGAGAAAGAGGGTTAGGCAGGGAGACGGAGAGAGAGAGAGAGGTGGGGAGAAGGAGGGAACCCGACGGAGGAGAGAGCGAGGGAGGGAGGGAGGGAGGGAGGGAGGCGGGGGCCTCGAGAGGGTGGAAGGAGGGAGGAGAAGGGCGGGGCACGGAGGCCCGAGCGAGGGACTAGACTCCAACTCTTGACTTTTTCCGCGGCTCTCGGTAAGTTTCCAGTCCGTTATTCGAGCTGGGATTTCTTTATTTACTTGGGAGTGCAGCAGGTTGGGAAAGACACCCCCAGACTGCGAGAGACCCCCCACTCTCGCCTCCCCGTGGATACTCTTGTAATTTAAGAAGGGGTCTCAGCAATTGGGGTAGAGACTCAGGAAGGGGTGGGGCCGGCATGGATTTGGGGGTCTGCTGGGGAGAGTCCCCGACAGGAAAGCATCCTGCAGTTTCTCCCCAGGGCTGTCCACTCTCCCCGAGGGCCCGAGATCAAGGGGTGCGTGCGGACACCTCAGTCTGCGGAACCTCCAGGCCCCCATTTCTGGACACTCCAGTGTGCTGGGAGGCTGTTCCTTCCTCTCCAGCCTCACGCTCCCGGCCCTTCCCATCCATCTTCCCCCGAAGGTGTCTGGCAGGCACCAGTCTGGCAGCAGGGTGGGGTGAGGACCTCGTGGACATAGCCAGGGGCTGGGGTTTCCCTGGTGCTTGGAGGCAGAGGGGTGGATGAGTCACCAGATGAGTCACCCGGTCCCCCTCCTCCCCACCCCAGGAGGGGAGTGGTGTGAGTCAAGGATGCCTGTCTCCTAGCTCCTGATAGATGGAGGAGTGGGGGTCAACTTGAATTTTCATAAGCTGACCCATATGTCCCCAGGGACAGGGATCTGAGGAGACAGGGGCCACACTGCTAGTCTTACTCATTCCAGCACCCAGGACCTGACGCTGGCATTCTCCAGCCCCTGGGAAACGCAGGAGACCAGGGCTCAACTGCCTCCTCCCTGAGGAGTCCAGACCCCAGCCCTTCTCCCTCAGGATTGGGGTGTCTCATCCGCCTGGGTACCAGCCTCTTAAGCTTCCATCTCCTGACTACCCACTCCCCAGGCTTCCACCACAGCCATGTCGCTCCTCCTGCTGGTTGTCTCTGCCCTTCACATCCTCATTCTCATCCTACTTTTTGTGGCCACTTTGGACAAGGTAAGCCTTCTTGGAGGCGGGGCCTCCCGTTCTCCTGCAGGCAAGCCACGCCCCTTCTCTAAAACCACTCGGGCGCTGCCCGCTTTTTCTAGTCTCCACGCCCTCTCCTACTCTACCCGTGCCCTCCCCACCCACCCCACACACACACCTTGCTCTTTTCCCAATCCTTCCTAGGGTCCTCCCGACCCCGCCCATCCTCCCCTCCTAACTCCGCCCTTTCTCCGTCCCTTTAGTCTTGGTGGACTCTCCCGGGAAAGGAGTCCCTGAATCTCTGGTATGACTGCACGTGGAACAACGGCACCAAAACATGGGCCTGCAGTAATGTTAGTGAGAATGGTAAGGATGGAGGGGTGGGGGCCCCAAGCCTCCTCCCCAGTCTCGGATAGAGGATTGAGAACCCCTAAAATCGGATTGGGCGGGACAGGGCCCTGCGGCTGAGTCGGTGGGGTTGAAGCGTGCCCACTGGTCTGGAAAGCGAAACGAGTTGCTCCTGTTCTAAAGAGGTTGGGCTAAAAGCCCCCTCCTTTTGATTCAGGAAGGGTGAACTCCACATGCTATAGGTTTAAGGAACGGGGAGACAACTCCCTTAATTCTGAGAAGATACTGTTTCCAAAGTTTTAAGGAGATGGAGATGGTGTCCTGAATGGAGCATGGGACCAATTTGTCCAGATTCCAAGAGGGTGGAACATTAAGTTTCTTGAAGGGTGGGGCCACGAGAACCTGAAAGCTTTACCCTTCTAAAAGTGAAAGAGGTGGGGCTGGGATGTGGCTCAATGGTGGAGGCTTGCTTTTCCCCCAAGATCAAAGCAAATGGTTTGCCCTCATTTCTATTCAGTGTTGTACTGGAGTTAGCTAAGGCAAGAAAATGAAATGAAAGGAATTAGTAAAAAGCATCTCACTGGGAATGTGGCTCAGTGGTAGAGCACTTGTGTAGTAAAAAGCATCTCTATTCCTAGCAGACATGTTTATTTGTGTAGAAAAATCCTTCTAAAATCTGCAAAGTGACCACTAGAATTGATAAGGAATTTAGTAAGGTCACAGGGCTCAAGGTCATGTAAGTATACTAAGTGTCTAAACTCATGGCTCTACATGGGAGAGGGGGTCAGAGGGGACAGGGCAAATGACTGGCAAACAGAAAGTGGGACCAGTGATTTCCACCTCTCTCTCCTCCTTCCTGCAGGTTGGCTGAAGGCGGTGCAGGTGCTCATGGTGCTTTCCCTCATCCTCTGCTGTCTGTCCTTCATCCTGTTCATGTTCCAGCTCTACACCATGCGGAGAGGAGGGCTCTTCTATGCCACTGGCCTGTGCCAACTTTGTACCAGTGAGCATCCCCCATTTTCCCTCCCTACTTGGGGCACTGAGGGGAAAGATGGAGAGTGTCAGGATGCCTGGGGCCCAGGGACACCTGGTGAAAGAACAATTTCCAACATTCCAAGAACCACCTGAAGTGTCTCAGTGAACTGCCTCTCTGCCCCCAGGGCTGATGGGAGTTGTAGTTCCCAGTGACAGCACTGGGTTTGCCCTGAGTCATGGGGGGTGCTGGTATGAGGGAATTTAGAGGTTCAAGGAGCCAGAGGATGGGTAAATAATTTGGGTCTTAGGGATGAGGTATAGCTAATGAATACCCCAAAGGGGAGCTGGAGATCACAATGGTAATTGCAAAATTTCAGCCAGCTGTTATTTCTGGTGTAACTACCCTGTGTCAGACATTTAAGGGAGTTTTATTTCCTTTTTTTTTTTTTTTTTTTTTTTTACTTAAGGTGCAAAGAGGTAAACTAATCATAGTCCCTGACTTTCAAAATATTATCTTCCTGAGTTCCTGCAAAGCCCTGCTCTTGTTTTTTTTTTAATTCACTGTTGCATGCTAGGGTTGTAAAACACACACACACTCAGAAAATTCCATGGATGGATGGATGGACAGGTGGACATGATCGTCCCATTCTATGGAGAAGCAAATAGGAGCCAGAAATTAAAATTAGTTGCCAAGGCCCCTCAGTAGCTCCATTGCCTGGCGCTGGCGGAGAGAGCCATGACCCCAGCAGCAGCAGCAGGCGGCGGTGTACCCACCCCCTGGCGGTCAGGAAGACTGCGGACACAACGTGACGCCCCTTCCCTTTTCCCGCAGGCGTGGCAGTGTTCACCGGGGCCCTGATCTACGCCATTCACGCGGAGGAGATCCTGGCAAAGCACCCGCGTGGAGGCAGCTTCGGCTACTGCTTCGCCCTGGCCTGGGTGGCCTTCCCCCTCGCCCTGGTCAGCGGCATCATCTACATCCACCTGCGAAAGCGGGAGTGACCGCCAGCCCCGGCCCCTCGCCTCGCCCGGAAGCCCCCAGCGTAATAAAAGTGTTTAACCGCGGCTTCTGCCATTGCCTCCTTCCTTCTTCCTGGCGCCTTCAGGGCCCCGGGTGCACACACCTGCCCTCCTGTACCAGGCGGACCCACCTCGGCCGCTCCACCCTCCGAATGCCAGTCTCCCAGCCCACAGCCCTTGCCTCCTGGGAACCAGCGCCCTTTTGCTCCCAGATTCAAGAGCCAGGTCCTCCCCTCTGGGTCCCAGAACCCGTAACGGGCACCCGAGTTTAGACCTTCAGGAACGTCCAGGAAGAACCAGCAATCTGAGTCCCCAGCAAATCCTGTCAGGAATCACAAGCCTGGAGCCACTGTCCTCTCTGCTGGCCCAAGCTTACGTCTGGGTGCTCACTCTCTGGGGCCCACCACGCTCCTTCTAAACTGTTGAATTTTTAAACTTTATTTATTTATTTTTTAAGTTGTAGATGGTCACAATACCTTTATTTAGTTTTTTGTTTGTTTGTTTTTGTTTTTTTGTCGTGCTGGAGATGGAACCCAGTGCCTGGCGCATGCTGGGCAAGCACTCTACCACCGAGCCGCAACCCAGCGCCCTGTGGATCCTTTTTAAACTTTCTCTCTAACGCTCCCTCTGGGAGGAGTTTTTCGTTTTCCCTGTTAGAAACCAGCCTCCCTCTCCTCTCTAGGACCCAACCCTTCCTCTTTCCCCCCTTTCCCCAAAGACTACCGAGTTGTAAACATCTTAGTAAATATCAGAGGGCACACCCCTCCTTCTGGCTGACCTGGTCCCACAGTCGGACACTGGCATGGACTGGACTCCACAGCCACTTTTCTCCTGGCTGTGGGAACAATCTGCACAACTGCACTGGACCACCCTATCTCCCTGTTCATGAGACCCAGACGCAAACCATGGCTTCTCCCCAGAAACCGGTCTTTCTAAGATCCTCTTCTGTCACCCACAAATCCAGTCTCTACAACTACAGCTTCCTCTGTCCAGGAACCATCCGCACGCACTAGTATCCCTCCAAGACCCAGAGTCCATCCTTTCCAGGATTCTAATACCACCCCTCGTTCCCAACTCTGCAGCCACCCTACTCAGCCAGGTGTATTAAACATGATTTATTCCTCTGGGAGACAGGAGAGAAACTGACAGATAATAAATATTGCACTGGGCACTGGCGGTGGGGAAATCCAGGCAGAGGTAGTTTCTATAGAAAGGGTGAAGGACCCAGGTGAGGAAGGCACCTGAGGCTGTTGGGAGCCTAAGCTTGGGGTAGGGGTGGTCTTCCAGGCCCACAGCTTTGCCTGGCACCAGGTTCCCAACCCCTTCAGCCAGGACACCCTGGTCAGCAGTTGACCAGATGGCCCACCACACAGCAGCAATGGACACAAAGAGCAGGTTCCTCTGGAAATTCTGATTGGTTGGTTCTCTGCAGACAACTGGCTGCGCAAAACTGATGGTGCCCAGCAGCTGTCATTGGCTGTTTGCCAGGGGGCGGGGCCACAAGGCCGTCACTGGCTGCGGCCTGGAGCCCCGCCCAGGTGCACTTGGTGGGCAGTTCCCCCCAGGGAGGCCAAGAAGACAGCGATATATAGCCTCGGGAGGGCACTGCTTCCACAGCTGGGCCTGGAGTTCATCGAAGCCAGAGCTGAACAGCTGTGATTGGCCGACACCTCATCTCCTCAGCCTCACCACATTTGGATGTTCCGGGGGTGGGACTAAGAAATGCAACTGAAGGGAGCTAAATAGCTGTGATAGGCTGTTCACGAGAAGCCGGGCTGCCTAGCAACTGCAGCTGCCTTGGTTGGCTGATTTAAGTATACAGAGTAGCAAAAATAATAGCCTGTCAGTAACTGGAAGTTGGAGAATGACACAGTGTCCGTGATTGACAGCTTGGCATGGAGGAGGCGGGTCTTGGTTCCTAGCCAGGTGGCAGGCAGGACAGGGCAGGGCCGGGAGGGTGCAGTCAGTTGTTGCTACTACTGGGTGCGGCCTGGGAGGACTCAGAAGTGACTGGAGCTAACGGGTCTAGTTTGGGGAAACCTGGGGGAGGGTACAGCCCCATACTGGGGGTCAGGGCTTGCAGGTGGGCCAGGGCCCTAGATCCGTTGAAGGCCACTTCATAGCCTGACTGGGCCAGAAGCCATTTCTCCACCTCTAACTGGAGCCACCTGGAGGTCTCTGCAGGGGAACAGGCAGGTGTGAGGTCAGACTGGGACCAGCAAGGGCTAGGAGGGGCCAGCAGGGGGAACCCAGGTCTGGGATGGCCTAGGGGTACACTGGAAGGGGAGTGGAACAGGCACAGAAGGTTCCATTTGACCTCATCTGGAGAGAAGCCAGGGCCTCATGCAAGGAAGATGAGTGCAGGTGTCCTGATGTCCTGACGGGGACCACCTGGGGCCAACACAGGGTGGGGACCAAGTCTGCAGGAGTGTGGGCTCATGTACAGTAAAGAGTGCAGAAGAGGGGCCACTGGTCCAGGACCCTCATGCAGATGGAGGTCAAGAGAGGCAGGTCAGGGTTGGGCTCAGGGTCCTGTCTGCTCAAGGACAGGGTCTCCTTGAAAATCTGTCAGGTTTACCAGCACTGGGCGCTGGAGGGAGTAGATGGCAAGCAGATGTGTCTCCCTGGGGCAGGGGCTACAGAGGGACGGGGACATGGCCTGGCTAGACAGGACAGAACAAGGCCTACCTTCTGGTGGGCCACACATGCCCTCTGGCCGCCGGGCCAGGAAGCTGTGTGCCAGCAGCGCCTCCTTGGTGTGCTCGACCTGCGCGCGCAGGGCCAGGGCGCTGAGCAGCTCCGAGTTGTTGGACGTGCTGCGGTAGTACAGCATGTGCGCCAGCTCCAGGGCCTGCACGCTGCGCCGCTGCCCGAACATCTGCCCAGGACAGCTGCAGGGTCAGCCGGGCAACCAGCCTCGCCCCGCCCAGCCCTGCACACCTGTCCCTCTGGCAGACTCACCACAGGGAGGTAGAGGATGGTGTTGAAAACCTACTAGTCCCCAAGGCTGAGCCTGGGGAGGAGAACTTTAACACATTCTCTCGGCCCCAGAGGCTCCCAGGCAGCCCTTAGGAAGACCAGCTTATACCAGCCTGCACTGGCTGGTTCCTCTGGCCCCAGGCTAATGAGTCTGCCTGGTGGATTTCTAAGCTGCGTGAGTTTCAGCCTCAGAAGTGCCTATTACAGTAAGTCCTCGTCTGTGGCTGATAGACTTCCTTACTTCCAGATGAGACATCTAGGGTCTGCTCCAAAGTGACGCAGTGGTGGGTCTCTGGATGAAATCACACTTGCTCTTGGTGTTGGGTGCTGCCTACTTGGGGGTTCATCCCGCTATTCTATTTCTGCCTTGTGTGAATTTTTGCATAATGAACAAAGGTTTTACCTATTAAATTGTGAAGAGCAGTGAGGGAAGAAGAGGCAGACTGAGCCCCTCCCTCCTGGCACCTCCTTGCTTCGTGTCCCTGAGGAGCAGAGGGGAGAGCCCGCCCCAGCCCTCTGGACTCACGCAGGAAACCTGTGCTCAGATTCCTCCATTCATCCACAAAAGGAGTTCGAGGCCACTAGGTGCTGCAGCCACCATGCCTGTCCCCACCATGCCCCTGCCAGCTGCAAGCCCCTGGCTAAAACCTCAGTCCTGGGGTAGCACTGTCTGTGCAGCGAGGTGAACTGATGCCCAGGAGGGTCCAGAAGTCAACCAGGGATCATGGAAGGCCTGGGGCAGAGCCTGGCCACACCCGAGCACTCAAACATCAGCTACCATGAGACAGCCTGGTGGGGGTGCCTACAGAGTGCCACCTGTCTCCTAGAGAGGTCTAAGGTGACATGCTTCTGCAGGAACACAGCCCATAACATGGCTCAGTGGCCCACGTTATGCCAAGGACTCAGCTATGTAGGGGCGGTGACTTCTTGCCAGCCCAGCACCCTGGCTTCTGTCCTGCAAGGGGTCAATCGCCATTAATGGAGGACGAGAGGCAGGTTTGTGTCTTCTTCTCTCCAGCCTATGGAGTTGTCTCCTCCCACCTGGAAGGAGGGGGTCCTGCCACTCCACCGCACGCACGTGGACCCAAAGTTCCCCTGTGTCCTTTCAACACAGCACCACCCACGCTGACAGCATCTCCCCCCAACCACCTGCTCCTCCTCCCCTGGAGTGGCGTCCGGAGAGGCCCCATCGCCTACTAAGCCAAGGCCAGACCCCCAACCCTGTCCTGGCCCACTCCTCGCCAGCTTCAGCCCCAGCCCCCTGCTTGGTCCCCACTCAGGCCTGATCCTCTCCTGCAAGGGCAGCATCCCAGCCCCTCCCTGGGCTCAGTCTCCTGCTGTGGTCTGTCCCTACACAGTTCAAAGCTGTCCCTGCCCCGCCCCTGCTCAAGGCTCTCCCATGGCTCCCTAGAGATTTGGACCCACTCCGTTCCTGCCAGTCCCCTCCGAGTGCAGCCCGTGGGGAGTGGGGCCAGGCTGCCCCTGTTCTGTTCTTGGAGAATCCTCACTGCCTCCTCCTCAAGGGGCAGAGCAGATGGCGCTGCATCCTGGGCTCCTGCACCCTGCTTCCACCTCCCCCGGGGTGGCCATCAGTGTCCATGTGCCCGGCCCCTCTCCCTCAGGGCAAGACGGGGCCCACACATCTCTGGGGCAGCAGTTCAACCCCCGCAGGCTGCCCAGGGGCCTGCTCTTTGAGGAGCTCCGGGGACTCACAGGGTGCAGCAGGCCCCCAGGAGCAGCATCCTGCTCTGAGCTGCCCACAAAGGCTGCCCAGGGCAGGCAGCCTCTGGGTCTCGGGCAGGGGTGAGCAGGAGTTGGCCAGCGCAATGTGGTGGGAAAGGAATTTGGGTCTACAGGAACAGCATATGCAAAGGCAGAGGAGAGGAAGCAGGGCAGAGGAGAGGAAGCAGGGCAGAGGCGGGCACACTTGTGCCCAGCAAGAAGCTCAGTCAGCTGAGGCTGGTGTTGGGGAAAGGGCAAGGCCGGCTCTGGGTCCCCTGGGCTGAGCGGAGGCGGGAAGAGGGCAGGAAGTTGCAGGGCAGAGGCCCATCCACAGATGGAAAACCCGAGTGGAGGCATCAGGAGATGCAGTGCTCAGCCTGCCACGGTGCCCAGTGTAAGGGCCCTGTTGGGAGGGCTGCCTGGAGCCAGCTGCCCCAGACTGACTCAAAAACCCAGCGGGGGCTGTGGTGGAGAAGCGGCTGTGAACACTGGAGGAGCAGAGGCGCCCCCTGGAGGGGAGGGACAGGGGATTCTGACAGGGGATCTGCTGTGCGCCTGGTGCATCCAGGGGACGGGAGAGGCCTGGAAAAGAGGCCTGAGGAGGGGACGAAGGCCCCAGTTGTGGAAAGCAGGCGACTGGGAGGGGGAGGGCTTAACAGTGCCTAAATTAACCAGAGACTGAGTTTTAAACTGGCCCCTGAGAACCTGAGAGCCCGCAGCAGGAAGCTCTCCCTCCCAGCCCTCCTGTAGGTCCAGGCGGCCAGCAGCCTCTGGGCCAGGACAGCGTGGTATTCTCCGTGGGATTTATGACCAGCCTCCCTGAGAGCTCATCAGGATGGCTGAAGACAGCTTGAAAACTGGTGAGCCAGCAAGTGAATGATCAGGGACAAGGGACAGTGCCAGCCCCGGGGAGAATCAGTAAGACAGTCCTTCAGGCCAACTGAGACACACAGCTCAGCAAGCAGAGCAGCTGCTGGGGTGTCAGTCTTCAAGGGCCCCTCCAGCCATAAACCCTTAGATGGTGAACTACCTGAGCAACTGTATGAGGCTGTCCTGCACTCACATGAAGCAGAATCTGGAAGGGAGCTTATTAAAATACAATTTCCTAGGCCCTAGTCCCAGAGTTTCCAATTCAGTTCATTTGGGCCAGAGCCCAGAAGGCTGCATTTGTAAACCATCTCTCCCAGTGATAATGATACTTAGCCAGGGTAAAAACTCATAGAACAAATAGTCCAATCAGTAATAATAATCATCATCTTAATAGCTAACTCTCACATGGAACTTCCTGTACTGTGTGCCAGGCTCTGTTCTCAGCCCTATATGCATATTTATTCACTTAATCCCCACTCCAACCTATTAGTTAGATCCTATTATCATCCCCACTTTGCAGATGTGACAGTTGAAACAGAGAGGTTAAACAATGCGCTCAAGATCACACAGGTACAGATGGTAGAGTCAGATTCAAAGTCAGGCAGTCTGGGTCCAAAACCCACGCCTCCACCAGATCCACACAGAGCTTCTTTACAGCAGGTGCTCCAGGAGGGGTGGAGAGCCTGGAGGGCATCTCACAATCCCGGGCAGGTGCCAGCCCAGGGCCCTTCCCGGACTCGCTCATTGAACCCTCCCAACATCCCTGCCAGGCAGGTCCCCCGTGATTCCCATCAGGGCACCTGCCCAAGGCGTGTGGAGCAGACCTGGAGGGAGGCCCGCGAAGCACGCTGGCCGGCTGCGGGAGCGCGGGAAGCGGCCACCACATACCTTGGAGGCCCGCAGGCCCATGAAGATGGCAAAGAGCAGGAACAGCAGGGAGGTGGCCATCTTGAGGTCCGAGAGCACCACCATGCCCACGTTGACGAAGAAGACCACGCCGGAGACCAGCAGCGTGAGGTTGAGCAGCGCGCGCTGCAGCGTGGGCGTGCGCACCTTGAGCTCGGGCAGCAGCTGCTCCAGGCCCTCCAGGGGCGTGTCCTTGAAGCTCTTCAGCACCAGGTGGCCCCGCTTGGTCCTCGCGGCCAGCACCACCCGCTTGAAGTACCTCCTGAGGGACAGCCAGAGGGACGGCGGGTCAGGGGCCCGGCCGGCCAAGGCCTCCCTGGCCAGGACCCGCGCCTCCCTCTTGAGAATGTGGCCCTCCCTGGTCCTACCCTGTGTCCTCCTCTGGGCTGACTGCTGTAACTGGCTCTCCCGTGGGAAGAACAGGCGACATCTGACCGAGTCACGTGGGTCCCTTTCTCGCCTTCCCCCCCAGGCCCCAGACACCGAAACCCAGACACTGACCTGTCAGTCCCCTCTCGCTCTAACCTTGTTCCCTCTGGCTCCAGCTGGGGAACAAGGGCCGCCTCACCTCTCTGCAGGGGGCAACTTGGTGAAGAAGCCCCACTTGGAGCCCACACTGGACAATCGAGGCATCTGCCCAATTCGCTGGCCCAGGGCCCAGAACTGCATGTAGATGTACTGATCCAAATTTATTGTCACCTGCCAAAGGGGATGAAGGAAGCAGAGGCAGCTGCACACAGGCTGGGGATGGAGGGAGGGGGACCAGAACTAGATCCCCCCCCCCCCAAGAAATGCTCTACCTGTCACCACTCATCAGTCAGTGTCTGGGCCACATGTGGTTGTTCAGGTTGTGCACTGCACACCAGTACATCATCCAAGATGGCACCCTGCACACAGCAGCCATCTTTACCACAGTCTTTCCTGGAATCTAAGATGCTGCTGATATTTTTTAGTTTTTTGGTACTGGAGATTGAACCCAGAGGCACTTAACCACTGAGCTGCATCCCCAGCCCTTTTTATTTTTCATTTTGAGACAGGGTTTACTAAGCCGCCCAGGCTGGCCTGGAACTTGTGGCCCTCCCGCCAGAGTCAGTAGCTGGGATCACAGGCGGGTGCCACCACATCCAGCTGAAGGTGCCACTGATTTTAAGATATGCCATTGTTTTATGAAGCAAACACAAAATAAAATGCGCTACAATCAGGCCACATCTCACCACTGCCTGAGCCACATTCCAGTTTCAGAGGTGACAAAACATGACTCTGGAAGATGTTCATTTTAGAAGTCATGAAAATGTGGAATTTGGGAAGATTTTAGTGTCTGTTACAATCAATGTCACTGACCGTAAGGACGAGCGCTTTGTATTGTGTATTTTTATAATTTTACTGAAGGTGGCGGCAGGATCCGGTCCTGAGAAGATCCCCCCCGTCCCACTCCTGTTCTCTTCTCTTCTCTTCCCAGTGCCGGGATGGATCCCAGCCTCCTGCGTGCGAGGAAGCGCTCTGCCACCGAGCCCACCAGCCCTGGGTCAGGAGACCTTCCTCACAGGTGGCACTGAAGCGACCTTGGTCTGTCGCCAAGCGTGCGGCATGGGCCCTGTGTTCGGGAGCACAGCCCCCAGCAGCCCCTGCCCCGGGCTCCAGGGGTCGGTCCTCTGGAAGACAGTACCTGGACCTCATCCTGGGGGTGGTGGACCACCAGCGCGTAGGCCAGGGCGTCCTCAGAGAGCGCCGAGAAGTTGGCCTGGGCCAGCAGGGGCTCCAGGGCTCGCAGCACCTCCTGCTCGTTGGACAGCCGCTGGGGGTCTGTGAGTGACGGCTGGTCGAGGGTCTCCCTGTCGGGGTTGATGGGGTCATATAAGGCCTAGGAGAGAGTCAGAGGAAAACATGGCCTGGGTCATGGCACGAGGGACCGTGGGGACACTTAGGACGTGAAGACATTTAAGGGCACTGAGTCAGGACACACGGGAGGAGGTGCAGTGCTGTGCCCTGGGGTCCCCGGGGCTGGGTGCCCCGCGTCCATGCTCTCTTCAGGAGTACCCTACATGGCCTGCCGTCCACCTCCTTGAAACGCCACCGCAGGCCACGACCTGCCCACTCCAGCTTGGCCTCTTCTCCACCACGGGCTCCCGCTGCCCAGCTCTGCTGTGAGCGTGGGCACCCAGGTGGAGGCCATGGAGCAGATGGCCAGGAAACTCAAGTTCCACCCACGGTCCCCGAGCAGAAGTGGCACCTGCTCCCTGGTCTCCACTCCTGCCCGTCTACTGGCTTAGGACCCGTCTGGACCCTGTCTGCCCAGTGCAGGAGGAGCAGGTCTCCGTTTTCTGCACTTTCTGACATTTCGAGACCTCAAAAGACCTTTCTGGGGGAACATCCCTCCCCAAAACTGGCCAACTCTAGAGACGGCCACGGGCTAGCCAGGGAGCTCGTCCTGCCCACGCACCACCACGCCAAGCCAGACCTCCTCCTGGGCCCGCACCCCAGGACACATCTTCCTCCACGGCACCATCCAGGGCCAATCCCCAGGCGACAGGGACATGCCACGTAGAGCCCAGGGCCCAGGAGCCCTCAGCTTCACCTGCACTGCCTCCCGTGGAGACTCCCGTGGAGACCCCCGTGAGGGCCCTGACTGCCCTGCCACCTGGCCCTTGAGGCCTAGGGCGCAGAGCCACAGGATGGCAGGAAGCTGTGCTCAGCGTCGTCTCCATGGTGCAGAGACACCAACCCCTGGCCCTCTGCCTCCTGAGCTAGCCGCTGAGCTGCTGCACCAACACCAACTCCCTATGCGGTACTTCTTTACGGAGGTCACAGTCACCAAACCCGACACACAGAGCCCACCACCAAATCACCCCGCCATCCCCAGCCTCCCAGAAAAACGGGCATTCAGATTCCCTCGGCCACATCCACTGCCCAGACACCCTGGGCCTGGGCCCCGAGGCCAGACCCCTGTGTTCAGCACCTCCTGACTTTCCCAGCGGGTGTCCAACCTAACCTGGCCCAGAGAGGACCTGCCCCACCCGCCTCCTCCGGGTTTCAGTGCAGATGCTCCATCAGAGAACTTGGGCACCCGATTCCCCTCTCCTCACCCCCACGTGCCCCCTTTACCAGTCCACTTGCTGACCCCCCGCCCTGTGTCCCCCCTTCCTCCCACAGACAGCTTGTCTTTCACCTCAGCCACGACCTGGGGCTGCTGCTGGCCCTGCTTGACTCTCGGTCTCCATAGGACACACTGGGTCGCCCACAGCTCTCCCACCCCCACCCTAACAACTTCCCATGACTTGGCAGACCCCTCCCCAATTGGCCTTGTCCACCTCATCTTAGGTACCTACGCCCCCTGTCCCCCAAAACCGTTGAACGGATGAAGAAAGTGCATTTCCAGCTGCCCAGCCTGCTCGGCTGGTGGAGAGATGGGCCTCGGGAGGACACACGACTGGTCCCGGGCTGCACCGAGCCCCTGTAGAGGGAAAGTGCCTCTCACAGAGCCAGCCCACACTCGCCCCAGCGTGTCCCCCAGGACAGGAGCCTTCAGGAGCCATCTGGTTGGAAGGAAAGAGGGGCAGGTCCTCCAAGTGGGCAGAGTGGCTGCCCAGAGGCTGGTGGCGGAGAGCCAGGCCTAGGCGGCCAGGGAGCCAGGGCAGAGGCGGAAGGCCAGGGGACAGGTGCTCGTCTGAGTGAAGGGCCGGGCTGGATGTGCTGGCTGAGCGCAGGAGTCTAGCGCCTGGCTCCCGCTTCCCAGGCTGACAGTGGGTCCCTTGGGCCACCTTCTCAGGCAGGCTGTGACCTTGAGAAATTCCAGTTCTGGGGCTGAGCTGCAGACTGAGACAGAGGACCTCAGAGCTGGCGGGGAAGGAACTCTGCCCTCATCAGGCTCGGCAGCCAGGCTCTCCTGGGGGAGCCGCAGTCACCCAGGGCTTCTAGCCAGGAACCTGGCCACGCAGGCCCGCGACGCCGCTCCCGCCCTCGCCCATAAATCCTGCTCCAGAGCAGGTCAGCACTTCAGCAGCTCCCTCCTCCCCACCAGCCTGCCCGCCACATCACCACCGCTTCCTCCCGTCCCCATGCAGCCAATGGCCCTCTTGGTGGTGTCCTCAAAATCCCAGGGGCGCCCACTGCTGACCCGCTCTCCACACAGCTGCCGGGGAGAGCTTGGCAGACAACCACAACAATAGATGAAAAGCGCGCAGTCTGATGCCAGGACACTTGGAAGGGCTGATGGTGCATTCCTACAGTAGGAGAGCAGCACCACTGTCATCCTCATTTACAGGCGTGGAAACTGAGGCACAGAGAGGCCAAGAAGCACCCAAGGTCATACAGCCAGGAAGTAAACCCACCTACTAAGCCCTTCGGGGCCTCCTGCTGCCCACAGGCACCAGCACTGCAGACCCCTGGTGGCTGGGCACCAGCCATGCGGGCTGTCGCTCCTCCATCTCAGGCGCCCTGCACAGGCCCCTGCTGGGAGACTCTGTCCCCTGGGGCCTCCTTCCCTTCACTGCCGATCTCTCCTCCTCTGTCATAGGCAGCTGTGACAGAGCTGCAACTCTCAGAAAGCCCCAGGCCCCAGGCTGAGGATCCTGGCCGGGCAAAAGCAGCCAGGTCTAAGGAGTACTGTCACGGACACCATGGACATAGTCACCCTTAGGATGACAATAAGGAGCCCAGAGCAGCGCTGCCCAGTAGGATCTCCTGAACAGTCTAGATCTGTGCTGTCCCATGAGTCACCGCTGGCCACGGGTGGCCGCTAAACACTGAAACACGATGAAAGCAACTGAGGATGCAATGTCTAAAATTCATTTCATCAAAAGTATTTTAAATGTAAGAGCCACATGACGCTGGCAGCCTCAGACTGAAGAGCAAGCTCCACGCTAAAGAAAGGGCAGGCTGGCTCCATTCCGCTCTCGGACCCAAGAACAGACCCAAGGCCACCTGTCCTCGGCCACACAGAACCCTGCCCTTGGCCCTCCCCCCGCTGCGTCCATCATCCCTGTCCATTCACGGGGGACAGCACCTGGTTCACAACTGTCCCACCACCCACCCGTTCGCAGCTCTCCGTGGGAAGGGGCAGGCCTGGCATGGATCCTCAGTGAAGCCCAGCCCCTGGCACCAGGCCTCACCCAGAATGAGAGACTCACCTGGGTCCTGGTGAGGGCTGGTGAGGGCTGGTGGGGGGTGCTGCTGCCCTTTCTATCCTGGAGCCTTACCCTGGGGACCTGGGGACCTGGGGACCTCGACACCTCGACACCGTGGCCTGCTGAGGACTCCAGGTTTCTGACACCTCGCCTGAGGGCCACCCCAACAAGCCCCTGCAGACATCAGCAGGCCTCCCCGTGCCTCCTGCAGGGCACCTCCCAACCCTGGTCTCACACCAAGGCCCAGCTCGGACCCCAAACCTGCGCCTCTCACCATCTGCCCATCTCAGGAGATGCCAACTCCACCCTTCCCAGCGCCAAGGCCCAGGGCCGGAGGGTCGTCAGGGGTGCTCCCTTCCCGGGACGTCCAGCCCATCGGTCCATCCCCACCGGACCCCAGCGGGAACAGACCCAGGACAGGAAGCTCCTAGCCCCCGGGTCTGAGACACAGATGGGACAGTCAGCTTTGTTCCCCATCCGCACAGAACCCTGTGCCCCTGGCCTGCACAGCCTGAACGCATCCATTCACTGGGGACGCACCAAGTCCTGGCCACCTTTGCGGGACCACCGCACTCCCCCACCCCCACCCTGCGGCCTGGCTCTCGGTCCCGCCCTCACTCCGTCTGTTCTCCCACCAGCCGCCAGAGGGCGCCTGTCCCGGCTCATGGTCCCTCCCTGCTCAGAACCCTCCCTGGGCTCCCAGGGCTCCCTGGCTGTGTCCTTCGCACAAGTCACTCTGCAGTACCTGTCCTGGCTTCTTCTCTGCCCTCATCCCCAGCCCTGGCCCCTTGTCTCACTCGGCTCTAGCCTCAAGGGTCTGCTTGTTCTTCCCCCTACACACCACAGGCACCCCTGCCTCAGGGCCTTTGCATTCACTATTTCCTCAGAGCTCATGGCTGCCTCTTGGCCTCCTTCAGATCACTACTCAAATGTCACCTCCTCAGGGAGGCCCTTTCTGACTACCTTTCCTAAAATTGGAAAACATGGCTTTCTTTTTCTCCTCAACTATGGCTGCCAGGTCTAGGGGAAAAAATATTACTTGGTTGATGGATGGATAGATAGAAAGAACTCTGAGGTCCGTCCTGTGCAATATTTGAGGACCATGTTGCTAAGGCATACTTACACTAAAAAAGTTCTTTATAGTTTATCTGAAATTCAAATTTAATGGAGCATAGTGGGCTGAAGAGTATTGCCTAAAAATTCACATTCCCCACAAAGGAAAAAAAAATGAATTTAAAATAATTCCCATTCCCCCCCCCACCCCCAACTAAGTGCAGTGGCTCATGCCTGCAATCCCCACTGAACTCCAGAGGCCGAGACAGGAGGATGGCAAGTTCAAGACCAGCCTGGGCAACTTAGTCAGATTCTGACTCAAAACAAAAAATTTTTTTAAAAGGGCTGGGGGTATACCTTTGTGGTAGAGTACCCCTGGTTTCACTCCCCAGTACAGGGAAAAAAATCACACCCCCTCAGAATCTCAAAATATAACCTCATTTGGAAAAAGGGTCTTTTCAGAGAAATAGAAGGTGAAGATCAGGATAAGACCACACTGGGTTGGAGAATGAATGCCCTCATAAGAGACAGAGAAAGGCACGTGATGCTGGAGAGAGGGGCTGGAAGGAGGATCCACAAGCCAAGGGACACCGTGACTGACACCACTGCCGCAGGCTAGAGACGGGCATGGGACATTCCTCCGTGTTCCTCCGGTGGAGCCCGTAGGGGACCCAACTCTGCCACCCCTGACCTGGGACTTCTGGTCTCCTGAACAGGGATTAAATGTCTGTTGTTTTAAAGCCACCTCGTTTACAGAAATGTGACACAGCCACCCTTGGAAATGAATAAACTGGCTGTCCTGTGCTTCATCTGGCGACCCTGATCCTTAGTCCTTAGCACCTTCGGAGGTGTGGGGCTTCTCTCTGCCTCTCTGGCATGCGAGTCCCCATGAGGCAAACACACACATCTGTCCTGCTGACTGCTGTGCCCTGGGACCTGGAACCATTCAGAGGACACTGTAGGAGCTCAATAAATATTCATCAAGTGAAATCAATGAATGAATGAATACAGGAAAGAAGGTCACCTGCCAAGGTCACTGGCATCACTACTGAACAACCAAACTAGTGTCTGAACCAGGGCCGCTCTGACTCCTTCCCTGCCTGTCAGACCCAGGCTTCCTTGAGAGACAGATCATCAGCAGTGATCACCCCCGAGGGTCCTGCCTCGGCCCCTCCCACCCTGCCCCCAGCACCCTATGTACAATCTCCTGCCTGGAAATACAGGCATACTCATTCATATTCTGTCTGCCTCTCTCTGTTTCAATGTTTATATAAGAAAATATTTTGCAAGACAAAGAAAAACAACAACAACAACAACAACACTGCCTCTTGAGGCCAGAGGTGCCTCGTGAAGAGAGAGGGTGCAGGGGCTCGCGCTGTGTCTCCCCCACTGTGAACTGTGGTCGTGGGCACTTCCAGGCCTCCCAGGGCCTCCATTTCTGCCTGGCAGCTGCCTCTCGGGGCTGCAGGAAGGAGTCAAGAGCCTGACCCAGGGTACTCAGCCAAGAGGGCCGTGCTACTATCAAAGCAAGGAGGGGGGCCATGGAACACAGTAGCAGGGCGCAGAGAGGGTGGGCTCGCAGGCCTGAGGTGTCCTGCACATTCCTAACAAAGGCCTGGCCTTGACCAGCTCCAGCGATGGAAACACCAAGCCCCTGCAGGGTCCTGCACAATAAGATTGTCTCGGTTTGCCTGAGGCCACAGCCACCCCAGAATCTATGCTAACACTGACCTATGGCCGGGCCCTGGGCCACTCAGCATCAGTTTAACCTCTGGAGGAGCTGGAGGCCCAGGTCAGGCACCATACCTATATAACGGAACCAAGGAAAACCCTGGGCACCAAGGCTGGGTGAGCTCCCTGGCTGGCAGTCCTCCCGGTGCACCGTCACACACCTGCAGTGGACTGAATGTCAAGTGTCCCCAGGATTCACAAGTGGGAATCCTAATCCCGAGGTGATGTGAGGAGGGAGGGCCTCTGGGAGCTGATTAAGGCATGAATGGGATCAGTACCTCTCTCACCCTCTTCCACCACGTGAGGTCACAGCAGAGGGCACTGTCTATGAACTAGGACGCAGCCCTCATTAGACACCAAGCTGCTGGCCCCTGCGTCCTGGACTTCCAGCCTTAGGAACTGTGAGAAGTCAATCTTTGTTGTTTAAGCTCCCATTTCTTGGTGTTTTTCTTAAAGAAGCCTAGCCTAAGACAACAGGTATTCCTTGGTGGTCTCACCTAGTACAGTCTAGATCCTTCCAGAGCTTTCTCAGCTCAGGCCCATATATCCCGGTCACCTTCCTACCTGCCTGTTCCACAGGCAGCTCAGATTCCTAAGTCTAAAGGAGCTCTTTCCCCCTGCCCCGCCCCAAGTGCAGTCTTCTGACACCGGAGGCAGCCCTGCCTTGTCTCCCTCCCTCACCAGCCCCCCCAACAGAAAACGCCCATGCTTTCCAACCATCAACAGCATCTGACCACTTTTCACCACTTCCACTGCTATTACTCTTTCCGGACCTTCCATTATCTCTCCCTGGACAAGCATAACAGGCTCTTTAATAGGTTGTTCCGACAGAAAGTCAGAGGGATCCTGTCAACACCTAAGTCAGCTCAGATCTCTGCTCCGAGCCCTCTGTGTTTCCCAGCCCACTCAGAGTCCCAGCAGAGAACTGGCCCAGGGGCCCAGGACGATATGTCCCATGCCCTCTGTCCCCTGGGCAGTCTCCCTCCAGGCCTGCTCGCCCTCAGGGCCTCTGCATTGGCTCCTCTCTCTGGAGCACCCTCCCCAGAGACCTCAGTCTTGCTCCCTCTCCTTACTGAGGTCTTAGCCTACCTGTCACCTCCTCGGGGAGCCCTTTCCCAAGCACCCTGTCTAGAGAGCCCCCAGCTCGTCCCTCTACCCCACATGGCCACGTTGTTCTTGGTGGCACTTACCCTACCAGGCATCAGATTTACATTCATTTTATTTCTTTGCCTCCCCATCGGGAACCCCAGCTCCATGAAGGAGTGGCCACACCTGACCAGTTCACGGCTGCATCTCCAGTGCTTAGAGGAAGCAGGTGTCAGTGACCAGCTGAACTGCAGAGCACACAGCACGACAGGGAGGGAGAGGCCCGACCTCACCTGCAGCCTGGCCAGGATGTGATGGTAGTGGAACAGGGTGCAGAAGTCCACGTGGGCTGAGAACTCCTTCAGAGCCACCTTCTCTGCCGGGCTGGAGTGGAATTCCTGTCACCTCGGGAAGGAAAACCTCTTTAGGCCTCTTTCCTCTTCCCTGTGGTCGCCCATAACGCAATCAGAACTCTAGGCTTTTTTCTTTTTTGTACTGGAGATTGAACCCAGGGGCTCTTTACCACTGAGCTACATCCCCAGCCCTTTTTATTTTTTTATTTTGAGACAGGGTCTCACTAAGTTTCTTCGGGACTTGCAAAGTTGCCCAGGCTGGTCTCAAACTTGGGATCCTCTTGTCTCAGCCTCCTGAGCTGCTGGGATTACAGGAGTGTACCACCAGCCCAGCAGAACTCTAGGCTTTTCAAAAACTGTTTACTTGGGGTTGAGGAAGGAGTTTGACCCATTTTTTTGGACCAAAAAGCCAAGGCAGCCCAATACAGTGAAAACCAGATGGCTTGAGGACAGGGAGGCTGGAACTCCCATTTTGACACTTACTTACCAACGTTCACACAGGGCTTCTTGTGTGCCACCTGCTGTCTGATGGCATAATGTCATCCTCCAGAGCACAGGGGGTGGTAAAATTATAACCTCCGTTTTTCCAGAGGGAAACTGAGGCCCTGTGGAAGTAATTTTCTTGTCTGTGTGATGTGACCCCAACGAGGTGATGTCTGTGTGAAGTGATGCCAATCCATGCCTGTATGACTCCAGAGCACAAGTATTGAACTTCCTTGATATACATCCTTTTTCTGTGCCCTGGGTAAACATCTTCACTCTCGGGGCCTCGGTTCCCTCATAGGCAGCAGAGGATCACAGCCTCTTTCTCATGGGGAGAATTTGATGAGGTTTATGTGTCCATATATTTACGTGTGTGTGTGTATGTGTGTGTGTGTAGTCTAGTAAAGGACTTTGTACATTCAGCAGGTGTTCAGTAAATCATTGTTAAAATCAGGGCTGATTCTCAATAATGACAGGTATGATGATGGTGGTGGGTGGAAGAGCTCAAGCTCTGGAGCAGTACTAAGACTGGGGTGAGGTCAAGAAAGCATCCAAGGAGGGGCTAGGGCTGTAGCTCAGTAGTAAAGTGTTTGCCTCGCACGTGTGAGGCACTGGGTTCGATTCTCAGCACCACATAAAAATAAATAAAGATACTGTATGTTCATCTACAAGTAAATAAATATTTTTTTAAAAAAAGAAAGAAAGAAAGCATCCAAGGATATAAAAGAAGGTACTCACTGTTAAGGTCAAGTAAATGCCCAGCCTAATCCAGGCTCAGTTCTGGAATTAAGGCATTTAGGTTCAAATCTGGGCCACTAGGCCAGCACAATGGTGCATGCCTATAATCTCAGTAGTTCAGGAGACTGAGGCAGGAGGATCATAAGTTCAAAGCCAATCTCAGCAATCTAGCGAGACCCTAAGCAACTCAGCAAGATTCTGTCTCTAAATAAAATATTAAAAAGGGCTGCGGTATGTGGCTTAGTGGTTAAGCACCCTGGGTTCATCCTGATACCCCCCCAAAAAAAATCTGGGCCACTATATTTGTGGCCTTGGTTGAGTCATTTTCCTTCTGCATACTTCATCTATAAAATGGGGGTGATCTCTTATAATGAAATATATGAAAAATTCTTAGCATTGTGCCACAGAGTAAGAATTCAAATAGTGTGATAATAATTATGATTATAAGCCTGTTGTGATGGTGAATGCCTATAATCCTAGTGGCTCGGGAGGCTGAGGAAGGAGGATCAAGAGTTCAAAGCCAGCCTCAGCAAAAGCAAGGTGCTAAGCAATTCAGTGAGACCCTATCTCTAAATAAAATACAAAATAGAGCTGGGGATGTGACTCAGTGGTCGAGAGCCCTGAGTTCAATCCTTAGTACCACCCCCCCAAAAAATAATAATTATGCTTATAGCTTTGTGAATTTGTAGATACAATTTTTATTAGAGAGTATAAATAATATTGAGAGAATAATTATTATGCCCATTTTACAGAGAGAAACCCATGCTCCTTTAAGCGAATGCCTGTTAAGCCCAGAAGACAGCCCAAGTCCAGAATCTATGCTGAACCTGCATCTCAAGAGTTCTGGCCCCTACACAACCCACTTGGGATTCTAACGAGACCCGGAACCACAATTCCCAGGAGTCAACAGGGCTGTCCCTCACGGCGTGCAGGGCCCCCACAGCCGCGAGGCCTGCCGGGAATCGTAGTCCCCAAGCTCTTGAACCCGGGACGGGCGGTACCTGTATTAGAAGGCGGAGCAACTGCTCTTTGGAGAACGGAATGAAGCGCTCGCGGTACTGCTGGGCCCAATCGCGGGGCTCCGTGGGGTTCCACATCTTGCGGTACACTCCCATCTTGTCCGCCAGGGACGACAGGGCCCGGGGAGTCCCGAGGAGTGCGGGCAACAGGGGCCATACTCGGACCGTGGACCCCCAGACCCCTCGGGTCACATGCAACATGACCAGACCTTTTCCCTGGAGCCTAAACAGAGGGAAATGAGCTGGGATCAAATGACACCTGTAGGAAACGCCCTCTTCCTCCATTTCCCGCCCTCCAGGGAACGTCCCTACCCCAGCCTGAGCTCAGAACTCATCTGCCCACTTCGAGACCCCTCTTGCCCGTCCCCTCCCACACTGCTCAGCTGGTGTGACTCCTAGACCGGGGTCAGAGGTCTTAGGGTCAAGGGTGTTTTGAAGGCCCAGAGACCCTATAGTGGTACAACTGGTTTCTGAGGGTCTAGATGGCAAGATGCATCTTAAGAACACAGGAAATGCTCGGAAAGGCTACGCAGGGGGTGCAGGGCCGCCCTCCCCCGGCCATGCAACCCCCCGGCCTTCCCTCACCTTAAATCAACGTTCGACTGTCATTGAATCTCCTGCGCATGTGCAAGGAGGAGCCCTAGTCCCCGGGGGTCGGCTTCAGAGAGCAGTAAAACGCATGCGCAAATCCCGGGTCATTTAAAAGAACCCATTTTTCCCCTCCTCCTGATCTCAACTGCGCGTGCGCAACCCATAAACTTCCCCGCCAGTTCGTTTGTGTGACGCGCATGCGCCACAGAAGTGTCTCCTTGTCGTCCGGCTTCAAAGGGAAGGGGCGGGGTGGGCGCGAGACTCCCGGGGCAGGGCTCCCGCGCGCGCCAGCCAACGGCGAGCTGACCAACGTCCGCTGAGGCCACGCCCTTGCGCAAGCTAGCTCCAGAGCTGGCGGAAATGGAAGAGGGCGGGACTTGGGTACAGCCAATCAGCTGTGGAGGAGCAAAAAGGCGGGAAAAAAAGGAACCAAAAGAAGGCTGAGGTGTGGAGCCTGGGACCCGGAGGGGAGGGCGGGCAGAAGGAAGAGCCGGACTCCAGGTGACGTATTTCGGTCCTCCAGAGCAGGGGTGACCCTTTGTCAAGCAGCGTCACCCCCCGCCAGCCCCAGCAGTCCCATCCCATGTCTTTAAAGGGAGGACCCTAATTCTACGAAGGTGGCCTAGCCCCGGGTGTGTGGCCTCATCCGCTCCATTCCGAGCTCCACACATCGAGGGCAGGACCCCAGCTTGAGGAAATGCACATTTATGAAGACGATGAAGCTGTCCCCTAGTTCTAAGAGGAAATAGCCCCAAGTCACAAGGACAGCCTAAAATATACCCTGAAGGCCTGCGTCCTCCATTATGGGTTTGTCACCCCAGCCTGAAAGGGATTCCTGGGCTTCAGACATCCCAGAGGTTCTCCCCACCACCCCCTAGAGCCCATACTTTCCAGAAACGCCCACCTGCGTCCTCTCAGAGAAGGTCACCTTTAAGCTGGGCCCTCAAGCTCCTGTCAAGGACATGGCCCCCGAATGCCCCAGCCCTCTCCAGGCCCCAGCTCCTTGGCCTGGGGCTCCTCACCCTGCCATCCCACTCTGGAACCCCTGGCCCACAGTCCCCTCACCCACATGCTGACTTCTGGGACCTGAAGCAGCCACTTCACTTATGGGCCCACTCTTAGGATCCCCAGCAGCCCTGTCACCCCACATCCCCCTCATCCCATACCTGACTCTTGGGGGCACCTGAAGTCCCCTCTCCTGCATTTCCAACTCCTGGGGCCTGAAACCAACCCTCACCTGCCATCCAATTCCTCACCCCTTATCCAGAGCTCCTGGGACCCTGAAGCAGGTTTTTTACTCCACATGCCCCGTTCCCAGGACTCCCAGAAGCCCCCTCACCCCATCCCCAACCTCTGAAAACCTCAGTAGCCCCATTATCCTGTACCCCAATTCAGAGGACCCTTAACAACTTTTCATCCCCCAGGAGCCCCTTCACCCAGACTCCAACACCCAAGAGCTCTGGTAGGCCTGCATTTCACACAACCCCACTCCTGGAACCCTATGCCCTGACTCTGACGTTCCATGTCTGTGTTGTCTTGCAGCAGCAAGCCTCAGCGTGAGCTTGGAGCAGTCAGGTGGCAGTACCCAGCAGGCAGTGCACAGAACCTCTCCCCCCACCTCCAGGGACCTCAGAAGGAGAACAGCCACTATGCACCTCCCAGAAAGCCTGCAGGACCTGGCTGACAGTGAGGCTGTGCATTTTCTGAGGAAGCCAAAGAGCATTGCACGGATCTTAGAAGGGGTGAGGCCCCTATGGCCCACCTGTGGGATGTGGGATTGTGGCCCACAAGATGGGAATGGTCAACTTTCAGTCCTAGGATCAGAGGGAGGGGGCAAGAAGGGTCAGATGAGGAAATGGAGCAAAAGGGAGCTAATAACTGAAGCCACCTTTGAGCACCCAGCTGTTCCTAGCACTGATTGTCTCTTTTTTTTTTTTTTAATATTTTGTTTTAGTTGTAATTGATCACAACACCTTTATTTTTATGTGGTGCTAAGGAACCCAGTGCCCTGCAAGTGCTGGGCGGGCACTCTACCACTGAGCCATAACCCCAGACCCCTTATTGACTCTTTGCAAGAAAAAAAAAAAAAAACCTTCAAAGGAGGTGCTGCAAGCCCCATTTTGAGCTAAGAAAACTAAGAATCAACAAAGTGAACTAATTTCCTATCTTGAAGACTGCTGTCCAATGGGGTAGCAATAAGGCACAGATAGCTATTTCAATTTTAAATAGCATAGGCTATTTCTCAGTCACCAAAGCCACATTTCAGGTACTCAGCAGCCATCACATTTTTTTTTTAAAGAGAGAGACAGAGAGAGAATTTTAATATTTATTTTTTAGTTATCGGCAGACACAACATCTTTGTTTGTATGTGGTGCTGAGAATCTAACCCGGGCCGCACGCATGCCAGGCCAGCGCACTACCGCTTGAGCCACATCCCCAGCCCCAGCCATCACGTTTTTGTGATGCCAGAAAGTTCTATTGGACAGCATTGACTAAGGTCACATAATAAGAAACAGTGCCAGGGTTCAAACTTAGGTCTGTAAGATACTAGACCCAGTTTATTTTCCTTCTCTTAGGTTGGGGTGGTGGGAAGAGAATATGTAAGACAGACCTAAGATACCAGCTGTCCAGTGGCCATTTGTGTGTCAAGCACTGTGCTGAGGCTTTATATGCATCTTGTAGGGGGAGGGTACTGGGGGTTGGATTGAACCCAGGGGTGCTTAACCACTGCACCATACTCTTAGCCCTTTTTATTTTTATTTTGAGACAGGGTTTTGCTCAGTTGCTTAGGGCCTAATTTGCTAAGGCTTGTCTAAAACTTGCAGTCCTTCTGCCTCAGCCTCCTGAGTGGCTGGGATTATAGGCTGCACCACCAAGCCCAGCTATATACATCTTTTAGTCATCACTACATCCCCATAGAATCTGTACACTGGAGTCAAATCCTCGTTTGGTGAATCACCTGTAATCCTGGCTACTGGAGAGGCTGAGGCAGGAGGATCACAAATTCAAGATAGCAACTTTGAGATCCTATCTCAAAAAATAAACAGGGCTGGGAATAGAGCTCAGTGGTATAGTGGCCCTGTACAATTCTCAATACTGAAAAAAAAAAAAAAAACATCATTCAGCTCAGACTCTGCTGTGTGACCTTGGACCAGTCACTTCTCATTGGCTTTAACTGTGCCACCTTTACTGCTCACTCTTGACATAGCCGGACACAGCCCAGGGAGATGATAAATCTCATGCAAGTCTGAGGAGTAGGTGGGGTGCCTTATGTCAGAACTTAGGGTTTCCTGCCAGATTTCTGTCTCCCTGCCCCTTCTGGAACAAAGGGACCACACAGGCCTGAATGAATTCTAGTCTAGCCATGTGCCATCTGTTAGAGGGGTATACTCCCCAGGTTGCTCAGCTGGTCCTGGCATAACTATTAGTAGTACTACTTTTCATTCCCAGAAGTGCCATTTTGTTCCAAAGCTTATGTGGTCACCATATGTCTGTGTGACCTGAAGCATGTTACTTGACTCCTCTGAACCTCTCTCCCTTCATCTGTAAAGAGAGTGTCCCCTACCCTGCTAGAGGAAGGTCTGTTGTGGAAATGAGACAAGTTAATGCCTATACAGTGATGAGCACGGGCCTGGCAAGTGGTAGACTTTCCTTAAATAGCGATTATTAGTGGAACAAATCATGACTTGTGAGGGAGGAGAGATGGGTTTCAGCGCCCAGGGTGATAGGGATTTGTGCCACATTGTCCTTCCCCAGGGAAAGAGAATTGTGAATATGAATGTGCCATGTCCCTGCTGGTGGAAGCTCCTGTCCTCCTCACCATAGCCGTATGATGGACGTTTCTGCCCTGTCTAACCCAAGGGGAAACTGAGGCTCCAGAAGTTGAGTGACTTGCCCAGGGATGGCACCCAGCTGGTGGGCAAGTCAAACTGGGATTTGCCCGCCTGTTTCCAAAGCCTGGGGAGGAAGGGCGCAGCAAGGGAGGAGGCCCAGCTGGTGTGGAGGGGTGCGGGCAGCGGGGGAAGGGCTGCTGGCTGTGCCAGACGTTCTGGTCACGGACTTTGCCCGCTGCTTCCATCCTCCCTCCTGCCCGCCCTCTCCGCCTTCCCCCCTGGCCTGGCTCCTCAGTAGGGAGCCTCTGGGCAGCTGGTGCTCTTGTCCTTCTCACTGCCGCCTGCCAGCTGGTGCCTTAACTGATGAATCTTTGCTCCCTCCCTGGGGATAGGCCAGCAAGGGTGTGGAAGGAGGTTGGACTCAGGCTCCAGTTGACTAGGGTCTCTTGGCCCAGCTGAGCCCCCTCCCAGAGTCTCCAGTGCCCTGGGCTCTAACAAAGCCAAGATCTTCTGGGACTGGTGGGCAAATAACCCAGAGGCCTCAATAACCCTCAAGAGAGCTGGATTCTAATCCCACCCCACGTCATCTGACCTTGAACAGAGGATTCCCGCTTTGGTTGAATCCTGAGAACCACCATTTTCCTGAGCACCTACTAGGGCTGAGCGCCCACCCCTTCATTTCCCCTCTTCAGACCATAGTGACAGACTGGGAAACTGAGGTTCCAAGAGCTCAGTGCTGTGCCCAAGGCCACACAGCTGGCAGAGTAGGATGCGTCTGGTTCTTTCCACTCCACTGTAATGGCTTCGATTTATCACCTGTGAAACAGAAATGAATTAATAACACCTCCCGCGTGGGCTGGTGCTAGGTTCTGGGAGGTGGTGCAGCTAAAATGGATATGGGCTCAAAAATGATTGATGCGCTTTCCCATCCCAGACCTGGCTCTGCCTGGGACCAGTCAGCTGGGGCTCATCCTGCAGCCTCCCTGTAAGGGTAGCTGTGGGTCAAATGAGACAATGCCATGAAGGCACAGTGCTTGGCAAAAAGAGAGACTCCTTGTCTACAGTCATTGTCATTGTCGTGGTTGTAAAGCTGTTAAGACAAAGGACAGAGAAAGGAGGATGGGCAGGAGGAATGCTGAGGAGCTTAGGGATCCGTCCTTTGCCTCCTCCACCTTGCTCCTAAGGACAAGCAAGAGCTGGAAGGAGCCAAAGCCACTCCCTCTTTACACATATTTGCAGAAGTCCAGTCTGGTACTGGGTGCTGGGCCTAGAAGGGTCCACCATGGGGCTTGTCCTGCAGGACTTCAAATTCTAATGAAGGGCCATTTGCAGTGATGCATGCCTGTAATCCCAGCTGCTCTGGAGGCTGAGGCAAGAGGATCATAAGTTCAAGGCCAGCCTTAGCAATTTAGCAAGGCCCTAAGCAACTTAGTGCAGCCCTGACTAAAATATTAAAAATAGGGCTGGGGATGTGGCTCAGTGGTAAAGGACCCCTGGGTTCAATCCCAGGTACCAAAAAAAAAAAAGAAAGAAAAGAAAATTAAAAAATTCTAATGAAGGGGTCATTTTCAACATGCCCTTTCCCTCAGCCTACCCACCCCCCACCAACTCCAATAGCCAACACTGCCATATCCAATCAATCACCAGGTCCAATTTTACGTCCTAAATATTCCTGGATTCCCCAGAGCTCCCAACTCAGTGTTTCTGACCTGGTCCCCGCCACCAACCTGCTCTCAGGTCTGTAGGCATCTTGTTTTGTCCTTCTCCAGTCCATCAGCCATGTGACCCCAGAGGATTTCTCTAACCCTCAGGTCTGACCCTGGCCCTCCTCTGCTCAGAACCCTTCCATACATAAAATTAAGTTCAAATAAGAAGTTTAATTTTCCATGGCTCCCCTCCTCCCTATAAAAACATCACCCCAAAGCAAACATCATCCTCCAACCAGCTCCACCCTCTACTCTAGGCCTGGTGTTCAAGATCTCTGAGAGTCTAGCTCCTGCCCACTTTTTCAGCCTCATCTCATACCAGATTCCTCAAATGAGATTTCTCCTTTGTCCCTTTAGAACCCCTGCATCTGACTTTTTTTCCTGCTACTAACCCTTCCCAGAGTGCCTTCCTCCAAGCTGGGGATATAGCCCAGGGGTAGAGTGCTTTCTGAGTATATGAGAGGGCCTGGGTTCAAGCCCCAGCCCCACAAAGAAAAGAAAGAAAAAGGGAAAAAATGCCATCTTCCTTTCTGCCTGGAAAAATACTCCCCTTTCAGGTCCAGTTCAGATGACAACTCATGATCTCCTAAGTGCAGGCCCAGGATCCCACTCAGACCTTGACTCTCTTTCCTGACCTTGGCACTTCTCCTGACCTTGGCACGCATGCCCTCCAGCCTTCTCCACTCAGGTAGAAGAGCTCCTTGTACACCCAGAGTGGATCCTGCAGCGCCCCAGGGATCCCTGTTACCCTCCAAACTATGTTCCCATTCTTCAGCCTTTAACACTCCTTATAAAAACATCATCCAAAGCAAACATCATCCTCCAACCAGCTCAACCCTCTACTCCAGGTACACGCCTGCTCCTTCCGTGTCTGGCATAGGCCTTGCCACGTGGCCCTGTGGTCATCTGAGACAGAGGAGCGGGGCTTCAACTTTTCACTCATTATGCCTCAAGGCATTTGGTCCAGCGTGAAGTAGTGTAGTGAGGGGTTAAGAGCAGACTGAGGAGCCAGACTGCGAGGGTTCAACTCCAGGCTCTGCTGCTTCCCGGTGTCACCAAGTTCAGCCAATTCCTCATCCTCTTTGTCTCAGTGTCATTATCTGAAGAACAGGACCATTAATAATGCCCTGTCATAGGGTGGTTGCAAGAATATTTGTAGAATAACAAAGGAACGTTACAGAAGACGGTCACAGATATGAACTATATGTTCCATGTATATCCAAGGGGACAGGAATATTGTATTTGTGGGATTTTGTTGATTTTGGGGTTTGGTTACTGGGGATTGAAGTCAGGGGCACTTAAGCACTGAGCTACATCCCTAACCCTTTTTAAATATTTCTCAGGCTGGCCTCAGGCTTATGATCCTCCTGCCTTGGCCTCAAAAGTTGCTGGGATTATAGGCGAGCGTCACCGTGCCCAGCTTTGTATTTTGTTTTTAAAAAAAACTTCTGAAACCAAATCAAAAAAGCATAATTTAGTATTTGCTAGTTCTGGGTAGTCAGTACTGGGTATCTGTTATATTTCTCTCCATACTTTTCTGTATACTTGGAATATTTTACAAATTTATTTTTAAGAGTTGAATAGGGAACTGGGAGTGGTGGGTCATGTGCCAGCATGTGCAAGGCCCTGCATTTGATCCCCCAATTCCACACAAAAGAGGGGGGAAATAGGAATTGACAGGGAAGTAGGGAGAGAGAGAAGTTACAAGTAGAGGGAAGAGCTGAAGGCAGAGAACACACACTTCCGTCAGCTCCACTGTGCTAAGAGCAGGGGACTTGGGTTTGGTGGCAAAAGGCAGGGCTGAGTGGGGAAAGAGGGAATGAGGAGAGGAAGGAGGGTGGAGACCACACAAGGCCCCAAAGACCAAACTGAGGGGCTAGGACTCACTCCTGGGGGCCTGGGGACCATGAGGGAGACTGTGAGCAGAGAGGGACATGATGTGAAAGGATCCCTAAGAGTTTGTGGGGGATGGTCCGAGGAGACAAGTCTAGAGGCAGGGGGGCAATGGAGGAGGAAAGGGATGGAGAAGAGGGGAGGAAGGGCAGAGGTTGAGAGCTCTGAGGGTGTGACAGGGAGGGAGAGGGCAAGAGTGACCCAACGTGCAGCAGGACTGTCTCAGCCAGGGAGCTAGAACAGCTCAGGGGAGTTGCTGAGCTTCACCCTGGTCCTTGGGGGTCCACAGATCTTCTCCCTCATCGTCTTCTCCTCCTTACTGACCGATGGCTACCAGAACAAGACAGAGTCTCCCCAGCTCCACTGTGTCCTCAATAGCAACAGTGTGGCCTGCAGCTTCGCTGTGGGCGCCGGCTTCACGGCCTTCCTCAGCTGCCTGACCTTCCTGGCCCTGGATGCCCAGGAGAGCCGCATCGCCAGCACCCGCTTCAGGACGGCCTTCCAGCTCCTGGACTTCATCCTGGATGGTGAGCCCTGGGGACCTCCTGCCCAGAGCCACCCACTCCTGCAATGGCCCATGGGGCACAGCCCTTAGCCACCCAGCTGGCCCCATACCTGACAGTCCTCTCATCCTATGGATCTGACCACACATGGCCCCACGTTTCTTGCTGCTAGTTGGCGCTTGCTGTTTCCTCCTTGGGGACAAATAAGCATCCTCAAGAGCTAGCACATGGCTTGCCCCCAGGCTCACCCCTTCTGCCCAGCTTCCCCTCACTTCCTCATTCATCTCCTTTCTTGAAAAGCCACTCCGTGGCTGGAAGTGGAGTTTGGAGCCAGATGGACCCCAGCACCTCCTGGCTCTGCAGGCTCATGTCTCTTCCCTTCTTTTACCATCAGTAAAAGCTGGGACCAAGACCCCACCTTGCAGGGGTTTCTGTGGATGAAATAAGCGGGGCTTGTAGTACCGCACACATTCACAGAGTGCTTCCTCAGGCAGGCACACAAATCCTGTCCTTTAAAGTCCTCAGAACCACCCTAGGAGGTGAGTCCTGCTCATTTTCCTGTTTTACAGAGAAGGAAACTGAGGCTTGAGGAGGCTCTTTAATGGGCCGCCGCTGCAGAGTGAGTGGCAGTCAGACACTCTTCACCACTGCCAAATACTCTCCATAGAGCCTGGCACACAGTAAGCACTAAATAAATGCACATTCCTTAAACTTACACCCTGGCCACCTCCTCTGTCGGATCTCTTCTCCCCCCTCCTCCTCCCTGCAGGGTTCAGGGAGTCCTCACAAGTCAATGAATCTGCTGAGAGCTTCCCGTGAGAGGGGAAAGGTTCTGTACCTGTGCTGTCCGGCATAGGAGCCGCTGACTACACATGGTCACTGAGCATTTGAAATGTGGCCAGGGTAACAGAGGAACTGAATTATTTTCAGATCTACTTGAATGAATTGAAGTGGAAGCAGACCCATGAGGCCCGTGGCTCCTGTGTTGGCCATTTTGGACAGCAAAGCCTTTTGCAGCAGCTTACTCTTAGGAGGGCTCGGAGGGATTGGGTACAACAAGTGGGAAGTCATGCAAGACCCCTAACCCCATCTTTGCACATCTCCGGTCCCTATTCTCTCCCCACACCACAGTCCTCTGGGCAGGCATCTGGTTCGTGGGGTTCTGCTTCCTGGCCAACCAGTGGCAGCATTCACAGCCCAAAGAGTTCCTCCTGGGGAGCAGCAGCGCCAAGGCAGCCATCGCTTTCTCTTTCTTCTCCATCCCTGTCTGGGTGAGGTCGAGCCCCAGCCCTCACCACACCCCCGGGACCCTCTGCAGAATGGGGTGGGAGGGATAGAACATTCCAGCTTTGTGTTGCTCCCCTGGTGGTCAGGGGTTGGGGGCTCTCCCCGGGCCTCTGTTGACCTCTTCCAGGCTCACCTTCCTCTGAGCAGCCAGAGCCCAACATCAGGAGTGGTGCCTTGGCTGGGTGTCCATGGGCAGTGAGCAGTTGGTACAACTGGTCCCTGCCCCTCCCTCCCAGGCTAGTCCCTAGCCTGCCCTCTCCTCCCCTGCCCATCCCAAGTCAGCCTTCAGTCACCCTTTTCTGCCCACAGATATTCCAGGCTTATCTGGCGATCCAGGACCTCCGAAATGATGTTCCAGTCCCCTACAAGCGCTCCCTGGATGAGGGTGGCGTGGTGCTGACCACCCTCTCCCCACCCTCTGCCGCCAGCCCTGTCAATATGCCCACCGGCCCAAACAGCCTGGGTTACTCCAGCTCTGCCCTGTCCCCCTATCTGACCACTCCAAAGGCCCCTCGCCTTGCTATGATGCCTGACAACTAAACATTCTTATCCACATCAGTAAAGAGATACTCCTCCCTCCAGAAGGGTTTCTGAAAACAGCCCTGTCCTTCTCATGTCTGTTCTGTCTATCCCATGAGTGTCTGGGGGTGAGGGGGAGAAATCCCACTGGGTCACAGAGGTCTCTGCAGTAGGTCACATTACTGTAGCACCTCCAGGTACCCTCTTCCTGGCAGCGGGCAGGAAGCTATTTTCATGCCTATTAAGTACCAAGTCCTGTCCCATCATCTGCTCCTCAAGCCCCTCCCACACTGCCATGGAGGGAAGAACAAGCTGTCCCATCATACAGGTGAGGAGGCTCAAGTTCAGAGAAACTGTTTCCACCCGTGGAGAGAGCACCAAGAATCAGGGCAACGACAAGACCCATCCAGTGCTGATGTCAAAGCCCATGGCCTTCCACTACTTACAGTGACAAGGGACCCAACACAAAAGCATGCTGAGGAGGCAGTGAAGGGACAGGGGAGATTCTTGTCTTCAAATATTCCAAAGTCCATCTTTGGAAGGGAGGGATTTCTGCTCTAGTGGAACCCCAGGGGTAACAGGGCACTTGTGCACAGGCCACAAATGCTCCTGCCTCTGGGGTCCAGCAGGTAACCCCAAAGGGAGAAGCACCTGTCGACATAGTAGCAAGGATGGGGGGGGCCCTCTCTGGGAGGGGCAGCCTCCACCCACCATTCAGCCATGCGGCCTGGAGATACTAGAGCAGCGCTGTCCAATTGAAATTGGCTAGTAGCCCACCACATTAACAAAGCAAAACAGTGAAGTTCATTTTAATATATTTTATTCAACCCAATATGTCCAAAATATCATTTCAACATGTAATCAATATAAAAATTGTCAGTGAGGTATTTTACATTTTTTTATACTGAGTTTTGAAATCCACATGTATCTTACATTAACATCTCACCTCATTTTGGATTTGCCACATTTCAAGTGCTCAATGGTCATGTGTAACTGATGGCTACCATATTGGACAGTGCGGCTCTAGAACCTGTTTTTTCAAGAACAACTGGACATCCATTTGTGTGTGTGTGCGTGTGTGTATGTGTTTTAGTGTGAAATTAGGGGCAACAGATACAAAAAAAAAGTGATCACTGTGTGCAGGCCAAACAAAACACACCTACACAGGGGGCCACTGCAGCTGCAGAACATTTGTTTCCAAACTGGACAAAGGGATGTGGGTTGTGGGGAGTCAACTTTGGGTTCCATTGGTCTCTTTTTTGAGGCTTCATGTGTACCAGGCCCTGTACTTGGTTCTGGAGGTACAGAAATAAATACAACACGGTCCCCATGGGCATCTACAGAAAATGGCCACAGTGCAGTGGGACAGGAAGTACTCTGACCTGGGAAATGGGGTTCTGAGCCTTTGCTCCTCATTCTGTCACCAGCTGGATGGTCTCAGGTGTGTCACTTAACTTCTCTGGGGTGAGTTATATTGGCTTACAACTAAAGAATTGGATCTGATTTAGACAGGCAGTTTTCAGATTGGGTTCAAAGAGGTGCCTAGGGCTGAACAGGCAGGGATACCGCCCTTACCCCACAGTTCACTCAGGTGGCCCTGCTCCTGTGTTTCCAATACCAGGCTTCTAAACAGAGGTCCCTTGGCTTAAAAGGGCACGGGCGGCGGGGGGGTGGGGATGTGCTAAAAACACACAGAAGCAGTTAAACACAAAGGCTCTGGTGTCAGGAACTGCATATGCAAACTCCATCTTTGCCCTTACCCCACCAAGCCAGTTTCTTCATCTATAAAGAGCCCCCTCTTTAGGGAGGATAAGGGTCAATGAGCTTATCCCGGTGATGCACAGGGCCTGGTACCTATTAAGGACTCAGGAAATGCCAGCTCCCTGCCTCCTGAAGCTTCCATGGTTATCCTGCAGAAGATCTGGAGGCAGCTGAGCAGAGTTAGGAAGTTCTCATACAGAAGTCTGACTAAAACGAGGGTCAAATCTAAATGTTTACAAGAGCGAGACAGGTTACCTAAGGGCAGGAAACAGGCCAGGTGTGAAGCCAATCCAGAGAGACCTAGAAAATATTTCATTTGCCTTTTAACGCTACACAATCAAAACAAAACAAACAAGACACATGGTGTCAGCCCAATAATAAACTACAGCAGCTCCACAGCCAAGTCCTGGGGACCGTGGTGAAATGCTCACATCCCCTCCATTCAGTGCCTGCCATCTGCTGCAGTCCAGAAGTGCAGGCCCAGCACCGTCAGGCTGACAGCTCTCTTTTTAAGAGAAGCCAGAAATCCAGACTTCAAAGTGAAAATCTGGTTTTGAAAGGCTGGTGACCCATTCTTTTTCAGAAAAAAACACCATGTGGCTCAACAAAATGCATCACAGTGCCATTCGAGGGCGGGCGGGCCAGGGGCTGCCCACTTGTGGCCTCTGACATACGTGTTCTGGAGAGTCCTCCGCAGCCCTGAGGGTCTGGAGGGCCATCAGGCAGTTTCTACGGCAAGATTCTTACAATCTTCAAGATTTTCTCCAAAACCTCTTCCCCAGCAGAGCCGTAAGAATCAGGGTGCAGCTGAGTCTTGGAAAACCCCATTTCTCATCTTCCTGCTCCTCCCAGGCCTCTGGTCACCAGGGACAGTCCATAAGGAAAAAGCAGAAGCAGAGAGGGGTTGGGGTAGGACCCCACATATGCCAGAGAGAGGGCAAGGAGTAGCAAAAGAGGTATCATTTTCCTCTGTTTATTTCAAGAGAACAAAGAATTTACCATCAAATTCTGTACAAAAACATGGCATCAGAGCTGTGGCAACCCTTATGCCAGCCCCTTCCCATGCCTGAGCCCAGAGCCCCCCTCATTTGTGAAAAAACAGGAAAAAAACAAAAACTCAAATTATAGGGGGGTTATTATGAAAAATCAGGGGAAACCTTCCTGGGCCCCCCTTCTTCCCTATCCCCAACCCAGGAACTTGGGTGGAGGCGCTGTGGTCCTGGCCACGGTGAGAAGTGGGGCAGGCAGTGGGCAGTTTAGTGTTTGGCAACCAGTGGGGCTGTGGACAGAACCTGGAAAGGCCTGAGGGGCTCGAGGACGGGAAGAGACCCCTGGCCCGGCCTTGGCCCATAGTACACTCGAAAACAGTTTATAAAAATTGGGGCCAGAGAGTAGAAGAGAAAGGAGTCATCAGAATCAAAAACTAAATAGTGGAAAGATTTTTTTTTTCTTCTCTAAAAGGCAAAAAACTACAAACAGCCCAGGTCCTGAGCTCCCCAAGACTTGGGTCCTCCATTGCCCCCCACCCCAGCCCGGTAGGAGTGGGTATGGGGAGCAGGGAGAGATGGATTCTTTAAAAAGTCACCCCTGGACGGGAAGGCTCGTCTTCTGTCACCTTCCTCTGCCTCCCGACACTGCCGAGGAGAGGGCTGGTGAGGACCAGGGCTACGCCGGCAAGCTTAGCTTCTTCCCCTTTAGGACTGTGGAGAGAGATGGGGTGGTGGTTAGCCTGGAGGCCTGCAGAAAGGGGACCATGTCGTGCCCCCAGAGCAAGGGCTTGTGCATTGGGCTGGGCAGACATGCAGGGAGGGACAGCTCCCAGGACTGAGGATCAAGAACTGAGGGGACTGGCAGAGACCACAGAGGGGTGAGGTCGGGAACCTTGTTCTCATCCCAGGGACTGAGCAATGGGGGCCAAGAGAGGCCCCATTTCTCCAGTGCTGGCTGTTTCTCTTTCTCCCTCTCTGTCAGGGCTGGCCAGGTGAAACCTCCCCCTCCCACCCTCAAGACTTACTCCTGGGGGCTGGGCACTGTCTCTAAGCCTCTGCTCACCACCTCTCTTTCCTTCACACACGAACTCCTGGGATTCAAGTTCTCTGCTTAAACACCACCTCCTCCAAGAGACCGACCTGCCCACGTGGGGTAGCCCCCACCCTTCACAGTTCTCCATGAGCATCCTCGTGCCTTTCTTCCATAGCTCTTCCCAATATTGGTAATTCTCTTTCTTTATTCACACACTGTCTCCCCAGGAGAGTATAAGGGGAGGGAAGGGCCTTGACCACCTTTTCTCCTGCTACATCCCCAGAGCCTAGTGCTTGATGAATTTGTTGGACAGATAGATGGATGGATGGATAGATGGATAGATGAACGGATGGATCTCAGTGTGCCCAAGTCCCTGCCTGGCCTAAGCTATACTTGAAGCAATCAATACAGTGTGAAGACAGGAACTCCTTGGTCCTCGGGGAGAAAAGGGCTGGAGGCATGAATTCCTAGGGGACAGAGGGTGCGGGACCCCAGAAGCCAGGAGACGAAGCCCTCCCTCCCTTGAGCAATACTGGGCTGAACAGATGGACGCCAGGCCACGGGGAGGGTTGGGGACAAGGCAAGGCAGGCCCCCTCCAGCCGGCCCTGCATCCTGGCTACCTTTGGTGATATAGAGGTAGAAGAAATCGCAGTAGAGGACAGTCTGGACCAGGCCAGCCACGATGGCGATGAGATCGAAGAAGCCCTCAAAGTGGTAGCGCCAGATCCAGTTGAAGAGATACAGGGTGCGGTAGACGCCCAGGGCAAACAGGTAGTGGCTCGTGATGGTCTCCGCCTCGCCAGTCTTGCTCACCATGAACAGTTGTGGCAAGATGGCCACTGACTCCAGGTAGATGGAGAAGGTCCAGAGGATCTGCCGAAAGGCGGGGGAGTGAGAGCAGAGGCCAGGGTGAGAGGCTGGGATGAGGGGGCGGGGCAGGGGAGGACGCAGAGAATGCGCTGCAGTCACAGGCACTGTGAACTCCATCCTGGTGCTTAGCACATGCCCCATGCCATCCTGCCCTGTTTCAATGCAGCTCCTTTAATCCTCACCACTGCCCCGTGGCAGAATCATAATTATCAAACCACTCTTCTACAGATGTGGAAACTGAGGCTCAGAGAAGGTTGCTAGGACACTTGCTAGTAGCTAGCAAGCAGCAGAAGCAGAGGCTTGAACTGGAGTCAGTACCCATGAGCTCTCTGCAACTGGCCTCTCTAAAGGTGGACTGGGTTGGAAACTTGGCTTGGAGATTCCCTTCTAAGACCTTAGGTAAGACACCAGACTCCACAAGCCTCCGCTTCCACCTCTCTACAACAGGGCTGTTATTTTGCTCCCCGAGGATCATCATTCAATCTTTAGAGACCTCAATTAGGCAATGTTGACCCTGGCTTAAAATCCTCCAGTAGCTTCTTCCTATCACAGCAAGAATTAAATCCTAGTGCGTTGGCCTTCGGCACCTGTCAACCCAACCTCCTCTCCCACTCCCCCTTCACTCTGGGCTGCAGCCATCTGGGCCACCTCTCTGCTCTTCCAACATACCATGCTCCTTCCTGCCACAGGGCTTTTGCACTTGCTGTTGCCCTAGCAGGGAAATCTCTTCCCAGTGGTCATGTGCCTACCTCTTCCCTGGCAACAGAACTTCTGTCTCCTCCTGTGCTGTGATTCTATTCCTCAAGGGTAACCCTATGGGTGAGAATTGGGTGTACACCTGTCAAATCACTATCTTATCTTCTTCCTGTCCCTCTCACCAGAACTGAACTCCATGGTGTCCTGCATCTTGCTCACCCTGGGGCCCAGCACCTAGCACAGTTCCTGAATGAATAAGAGAGTGAGTTGAAAAGGACCCCCCATGCATGTGGCATAAGCCACCATGTAAGAGTAGTGAAAACCATCTTCATGAGCAGGGCAATGGTTTCACAAGACAGGAAGAAGAGACTACAGACATCTGCCAGTCCCTTGTCAGTCCCCAGCTCTCTGAAAGTCCCACCTGGGGTGATTCATGATCTGCAAGATACTCGAAACCTGTCCTCAGAGAACAAAGCCTGGTGGCAGGTGTGGCTCCTCCTCAGCTGTTTTGGTTTGTGGGAAGGAAGTGGGAAGGAAGTGGAAAACACGAGGACGTATTCATAGCAACCTGTGCTCCTAGGTGCCTCCAAGACGCTGTGGTGTGCACCTCAGGCTTCAGTCTTACCCTGTGAGGTAAGTCCATTATCATCCCTGTTACATAAATGAGCAAACTCAGACCCAAGGGCTAAGCAACTTGTCCAAGGTCACACCAGATTCCCACCCAGGCAGCTGGACTGCAGGGCCTGCTCCCTTAACCACCCAAAATCCTCAAAGAGGCTCTTAGCAACCAGGTTTGGTTGAGGTTCTTGAGAAATGTACCCATTAAATTGATGTACAATCACAGCATAGGAGGAGATGGAAGTTCTGCTGCATTTATCTATTTCATGAGATCTGATTTTCCCCCTGGTACTGGGGATTGAATCCAGGGGTGCTCTACCACTGAGCTATACCCTAGCCCTTTTAATTTTTTCACTTGAGTCAGTATTTTGCTTATTTGCTGATTCTGGCCTTGAGCTTGCCATCTTCTTGCCTTAGCCTCCTAAAGCACAGGATTGCAGGTATGCCCACCATCCCAACATGACACCTGAATTTTTTTTTTTTTTTAAAGAGAGAGTGAGAGAGGAGAGAGAGTGAGAGAGAAAGAGAGAATTTTTAATATTTATTTTTTAGTTCTCGGCGGACACAACATCTTTGTTGGTATGTGGTGCTGAGGATCGAACCCGGGCCGCACGCATGCCAGACGAGCGCGCTACCGCTTGAGCCACATCCCCAGCCCCGACACCTGAATTTTTAAAGACTATCTTCCTTCTATGATTAAAAGCATCATCAAGTAGCACAGGCTTTGGAAACAGGCAAACCTAAGTTCAAATCTTACAAATTCTCCCTCTGAGTCTCAGTCCTCTGAGAAATCAAAATAAGTACATCTCCCCCATAATGACCAAGAGATCAGATGCAATGAAGACTAGAATAGTCCACTCAGGCCAGGCGCACAGTGAGCGATGAAACTTTGCACAAGTGACCTTTCTTTGTGAACATTGGAAACACAAAGGCTACTGTCAAGAAGCTAAGGTTCTGGTCTGGCTCCCACCTTGAGAAAGCCCCCTTGTCTCCTGCAGCCTGCCAGCCTCTCCATCTGCAAAATGGGTCCAGTAACCTCTACTTGGCAAAGTGGCTATGATTTAGTCAAGGGTATGGCTAAGTGCCCTCTGCAAGGTGACCACAGTATATTTGCAAAGTCAGCATCTGAAATCAAGACCAGGATTCCCACCGTGGCATGATATGATCCCCTGTAGCATTTCTGGAGACCTAATGGATAGTCACCCCTGTTAGATTTATCTCTACCCTACACAGTGGTTTCATTATTCTGAATCTGTGGCTACAATTTTACAATGACATCTTGCCTGAAAACTCCTGAATTACACCTTCTGTCGAAGGTCAGAAGAAAACATCAGCACGTCCAGCCACCCGGGGCCAGTTTCCTACAGGGCAGGAGTAGGGAAGGAAGGGTTGCCCCAAATTTATAACTCCTGCCAGACTCCAGGAGGCCTGAAATGGCAGACCTAGCATGGGCCCTCCCAAAATCCCTCCCAGGAGTTTGTACAGGCCCCACCAAAATGCCATGGAATAAAGATCACGGCAGTTAACATTTCAAAGAAAAAGTATCAGGCACAGCACAAAACACTTAAGTCACCGAACACTTACTGTCATGGCATTCCCGCCTCATGCCATACACTGGGCCTTACAAACATCAACCCTTACTAAACTCTTTGAGGGCTGGGGCTACATGCAGCTCAACGCCAGACTACATGCCTAGCATGCCTGGAACACTGGGTTCCATCCCTGCACACACACAAAAGAAAGAACCTATAAGGTAGGAACAGATTATCCCCATTTTACAGACGAGGAAACAAGTACAGAGAGGTTTGCATGACTTGCCCAAAGTTCACTGCTGCTAAGTGGAAGGGGCAAGCTTCTCCTGCACACTGGTTCTAGGGTCTCAATGTATTTAACCAGAGGCAATGTTGTCACATCTCAATAAATCCTCACAGTGACCCAATTCTACTTTACAAATGGGGAAACTAAGTTATGGAGAGGTCAAATCACAGGCCCAGGTTCATGCTAGTAGAAAACAGCAGACCTAGGATACAAGTCCAAGCATCCGTGCGTGCCCCATGTTCCCAAGTCCTGAGCTATTCAGTTGGGTATTATCTAGGTTGGTGACCTTGGACATTTAGACTCCCTAGATTTCAGTTTCCCTACCTCCAAAATGGGATTGTTGCAAAGTGAGTCCATATCTGTTAACTGCATAGAAAATGTCTGGTTCATAGTGACTGCTGCTGCTACCCTTAACACCATCAGATTCCAGAGCCTGTGCGAGGAGCATGCAGGTCCTAAAATAAGGAAGTCTCAGCAACCCCCATGGAAGGAAGCATTGGAGACTCCCTGCTATCAGCAGTCCTTCGGCCACAACCATCTGACCATTGCAGGACACACCAGGGGCCTACCTCCAGAGGAGTGAAGTCGTGGTTGACCAGGAATGCCAGGATGGCTGTGGGGACGACGAGGAACTCCACCCGGAACGTATCGTGGTTCCCATCGTAAGTGGCTTTGAACTTACTGTAAATCATCCAGACCGTGGTGAAAGAGCAGGCTATGTAGACCACCTGATGAGGGGCATGATGACAGGGTGTCTCAACTCACAGAGCAGGATGGAAGCACAGGCCCCTTCCTACTCGGAGGCAGAAATTCAAGTCCCCAGCCCCTGCCCCATAAGAGTCCAGACCCTCAGGCCCAGGAGCCCCAGCCTCAGGCCCCACACCCACTCTTGCCCACTCTTCCCTGGGACCCTGGCCTGGCTCCCCTGCCTCAGGGGGCCTAGGGAGATGGTGTGGAGACTTTACCTTCATGCACGTGTTGTAAAGTGAGATGTAGTTAGTGAAGAGGTCCAGGTAGCGGGCAGTGAACACCACAGCAAACAGAACCTGGCTCTTCCCTGAAATCCCTGTGGTCCAGACAGAGAGAGGAGGAGAAGGAGGCTGAAGCAGGTTGCATGGGCAGTAAACTAAAGCACGGTGCTTGGGAAGAGCCTGGAAACCGCTCTGGAGTGCAGCAGTCCCAGGAGGCCTCCCCAACCTCCTTTGCTTCAGCAGGGCCCTTTCCCACGGCCCACAGCCAGGGGGCAGCCAGTCCCAAAGCTACTCTAGCCCCAGGCTTCAGTCCCAGTCTAGGCCTCACTGCCACCTCTGGCCCCCTCAGGGTCCTCCCACCATCTGGACCGAAGGTGGGGCCTAAGGAGGGCCCTGCCTGACCTCAGCCCCCGGAACCAGTCACCTCCCTCCGCTCCCTTCCCGGCCACCGCGGTCCACGTCACCAACTCACAGCCACCTCCCCGCCTTCCGTGGTTCCCTGTTCCCAGCCCGGAACCCCACAGCTGCCCAGACTGGGGCTGTAGGAGGCTAAACTGGAGGCCTGGAAACACCCTCACTAACATGTATGCACCTCCACCCGCGGTCAGGGGAAGGGAGTTGACCCCCTGCTGACCCCGGACAAGAAGAGGGATCCCCAGCAAGCAGCGGGGGCTGGAACTTGTTCCCCTCGTGCTCCCAAAGCCTTCCCCCTGTCCTGGGACGCCCCCCGCAGCCTGTCCCCTCTGCCCGGGTGGGCCTCTCACCGGCACACGAGCGGGACTTCCAGATTTTAAGCAGTAGCAAGATGATGGCTAGGAGGTGGGAGAGGTCTCCCAGGAATCGGAAGAGATTCATGGCTGGGGGGGCTCTGGCAGGGCTGAGCTGGAGGGAGGCAGGCTGGTGGGGGCTGCCCCCCGGGGCTGCTGTTCTGGCGGGCGGCGGGCAGAGGGGCGGGAGAGGGACCCTCCGGTGGGCTCCACTCCGGGGAGGGGGTTCTATGAGGGGGAGCCGAGGCCGGAGCTGGCGGCCGAGCTAGAGCGGGGAAAAGGGAGGAGGGAGGGAGGGGGAGGAGTCCGGAGTGGGAGCTCCGCCCCTGAGGGCGGGCTCCTGTCTCTCGGGCTCCCCCTGTCGCCCACCTCCAGCCTTACAGAGCCGGCGCCGAAAAGCGCCCAAGGCTGTGTCCTATGAACTTGCAGGGTCGCTGGGATCTGACACTCCCAAATCCCCGCACTTGATCCCCTAGGCAATCTGTGCCACGGTAAAGGACAGACTACACCAGCCAAGCCTCTGCCCTTCACAGGGATTCGGAGGCTGGCCTCTGGACTTTAAAAACCCAGGGCCCAAAACAATAACAACAAATCCTTGACCAAGACCAAGAGGCTGGGCGGTAGTTTCTGACCTTCTCAAGGGCCCTCTCCAATCCACCCAAAAGAAAAAAGGTGACCGGCCCCCATCCTCTCCTTCCTCATGCCCTCCTTCCTTAAATCCAAGAGTCCAGGCCCCAGCCCTCCTCCCTCAGACCCAGGAGTCCAGAGTTCCTTCTCCACTGAGACTCAGGAATCTGGGGCCCCTCCTTCAAACCTTTTAAGTGCTCAGGCATTTTGACACTCTCCTTGATGAAACACCCTCAGGAACCTGAGACCCATGGATATAACCCTGGGGAAGGCAGTCTGCTCAAGCCTCTGAGGAAATACCTTCATATCACTTCTTTTTTACTGATGGCCCACAATCTCCAATATCCAGAAGGAAAGCAGTGTCTGCTCCATCATAGACACAGCAGTCCAGACCACAGCCTGGTCCCCGAGGTTCCACAAGACCACATTCTCATCTTATCCTTCCAATTGGGGTGTTCCTGGTGTTTCTATAAAGCTGCCCAGACTGTTCTGGGAAGTTGTGTGGTGCAGGACACCTGGGCCTGAGAGTGGAGGCCGAGAGAGGGAGAGTGAAAGAAAGAGAGAGAGAGAAGGTAGAGGTAACTGGAGCAAGAGCTGGAACCTGGCTCAGGAACTCCTGAGATAGTCCGAGTGTAAGTTTTGCCCTTGAGCCCATTAAGTGAGACTCTTGTTTCCTTCATTGCCAAGATCTGGGAGGGCAGGGCTGAAGGTACCCATTCCTGAAAAGGAAGAAACTTGGGGACTAGAGTTTGAATGTTAGAGGAAGAAAAGGATTGTGGATCCAGATTCCTGGGATTAAGATGCTTGAGCCATAAAATGGTTGGGATGAGACCCTAAGTTCCAAGGAAGAGGGTCATGGAGGTGAGGGGCTGGGGCCTGGACCCCTGGGTCTGAGGAAGGAGGGCCTGGGGGTTTGGACAACTGGCTCTACCATGGAGACCTAGTCCACAAGCCTGGCCTCATGGAGCAATAGAAGCCAAATGATGGCTCTTAGCATGGTAGATTTTGAAGTCAGAGAAAGGACTGGTGCTTCCCACCCCTCAAAGTGAGAGTCAGCAACCCCTGGCCTGGGAATCTACCTCGTGTCTCCAAAACAGGCGAGCCCTTGCCTACCCTCCCCCTTCTTCCTCCCTTTTTATTTGCAGCCCCTCACTGCCTTGTCCCAGGAGAAAGGGAGAAGCTGGGAGAAAGGTGGGGGGCGGCCCCCTCCCCCAACCCTGGCAGGAGGAGGGGTCCCCAGGGAGGCCAGGAGGGGGGGCTGTGGGTCTCCCGGCAGGGACGGACGGGGACTGAATGTTAATCGCATCCCAAGTGAGTGTGTGTGTGCGAGAACAGAGCGAGTGTGCGAGTCCCTCCCGCTCGGCTCCTCCAAGCCGCGGCCACCGCCGCCGCCACCCTCCGCCCGCAGCCTTCTCGGCCACCGGCGCCCAGCTGGGGGGTGTCGGCCTGGGTGGGTCCGCCCGGCCCCCAGGGGTCTCTCGTGTGACTGCCATCTGCCCGGTGAGAATGTGTGTCTGGGTATCAGGGCCGGCTGTGGGGGGGTGTGTCTGTGTTAGGGCTGCGGCGGCCGAGGGAGGAGGGGTCTGTCTGTCTGTACCGACCCTGAGCCGCCTGCTGGCACGTCGCGGGCCTCCCAGTCCTTCCCCTGAGCCCCCAAACCTGGATGAATGGTGTATACCTGGGTTCTGTGCCTCCTGCCTGCGTCCGGCTGGGTGTCTGAGTATCCCCGGCTGCCTGTGTCCTCCTGTCTGTCCGAACAGCCCCTGACGGCAGCCGCAGCTCGGCCCCCATTGGACCCCTGTGTGTGTGTGTGTGTGTGTGTGTGTGTGTGTGTGTGTGTGTGTGTGTGTGTCTCCCTCCTTGAGCTCCGGGGGTGTTGAGGGGGAATCCCAGGGAAGTGAGGCTGTGCGTGTGTGCGCGTGTGTATGTGTGTTTCTGGCTGTGTTTGAGAGTGGGGGCGCCGGGGGGAGGGGTCTGGAGGTGACCAAGCGAGGAAGGGGCAAGCGGTCCCCAGACAGGCAATCTCCCGCTTCTCACGCTAACACGCACACCAAACACCCGCTTCAGAGGTGACCCAGACAGACAGACAGATAGACACAGACGCTGGAGGGAGGGGGGCGCAGAGGGCATAAAGCAGAGGGGTGCGAATGAGCCAGGGAGAGGCGGGATGGGACACATGAACTGGGGGAGGAGCCGGGGCTGAAGCAGCAGAGGGGGGCACCCCGGTGGGTGGAGGGGGGATCCCCGCGGGGTCGGGGCCGCAAGAGGACACCCCGACAGCCTCCGCAATGTCCGGGGCCCAACTTCCAGCGCAACATGTGTAGCCTCGTCCTCGCCTAGTCCTGGTGGCCGCAACCTTGGGGAACAGACAGGGCAGGTCAGGACCAAGGAAGAGGAGGGAGAGACAGAGCCAGGAACAGGCAAGAGGTCCCCACCGCCGCAGCTACCGCTACCGCCGCTGCTGTTGCTGCCGCCGCCCCGGGGCCTGACCCCCCCCACCCCATCGGCTCCCTGAGCCCTGCGCGGAATCTTCGGGTCGCTGGACGCCGGCTCCGGTCCTGGCACCCCCGCAATCCCCCCAACAGAACAGGGTCATGAAAAGGTAAGGTCGGGGCAAGGGGATTCAAGGTGGGGGTGGGGATGTGGACCCCCAAAATCTAGGACAGGGAAAGTTGCCCAAGGGCCTCATGGAGGGAGGGGGCTCAAATGGCAGGCAGAAGTCTGTACCCTCAGCTCCCTTGCCTCTTGGGGACTCTCCTCCACCCCCTTTCTCCCTGAGCCCCTTTTCCTGGGTCTCTATACCTCAGACCTCCTCCGCCCCCCCTTTCTCTTACACTGCTCCTCTAGCCAGCTGCACCTACCTGACACCCCATCTCTGACTCTCCAGCTCACCTCTGCATCCCCCTCCCAGCATCTGTCTCCCCATTGCCGTCCAGCCCTCTCCCTCTCTCCTCTCCTTTCCCCTCCCATCTTGGAGCTATGAGTCTGCTATTAATACTCCTGCCAAGGACCTTGCGGGCATCCAGGCCCCCCTCACCCTTCACCCCAAGCCACCACCCCTTCCTCAAGGTTCTGGAATGCCCTTCTAGCCTCTTGCAAGCACCACGATTGGGGTGGGGAGACGCAGGGCTGTGTGTGTATGATTGGGAGGGGGGACGGGATGCCGTCTGCAGCACAGCTTGGGGGGGGGAGCTGTTAATCAAAGTGGACTCTCTTATGTGATGGATGGGGGAGCAACGGAGACAGGGACGCCCCAGGAATCTCTGGCACCCTCCTCCTCCTCAGCTTGGGGACAGACTTGTGCTGTGTACAGTCTGAGTGGGGCCACTGGGGAGGCCATAGCTGGGAGGGGGTGCCCAGGATGTTGGAACTGATTGGATTTGAAATAAAAAGGGGTCCTTCAGGGAGAGCAGGGCTGGAAACAGATTCCTGGGTCTGGAAGCAAGAGAGACAGGATTCCTGGGTCCTGGGAAAGAACAGAGTAGAACTGGAGTCCTGGGGGAGGCGGGGGCTGACAGGCAAGACCAGGAGTCTTTCAGGAGAAGTTGCAGGGCAGTGCTCCTGTGTCTGAGGAGGGCTAGTGGTTCAAGCTCCTGGCAGAGCCGGGGTGAGGGCCCAGCCTCTTCAGCCTCTGTATGGGGCCAAGATTCATGAGGTAGAAATTGGGAGCTTGGTTGCTTTCATTCTTGGGGGTGTGGGCTCTGGGAATCAGGCTTCCAGGGAACTAGATGGCTGAGAATGCCACCCCACAGTCCCTGACGGTTGGGATTTGCCCTCCCAAACCCCTTATAGGAAATGACTGCGCCTCCAGCCTCCTAAGAAGGGTGGGGCTGGGGGTTACCCTCCTGAGCCTCAGAAGGGAGCAGAACCCTGAGGTCCCCAAAGGCAGAAGGCAGGCAAGAGTGGGTCTGAGAGGCAGAGGAGGGGGCCAGGGGCGAGCAGCCATCAGGAAGGGAGGGGAGAGCCAGTGTTAACCCCGCGGGGGCCAGGCCACAGCTGTGGGTTATTTTGGGGTGGAAGGGGGGCTATTCTGAGCACTGATTAAGCCAGCTGCTTGGGGAAGGGCAATGGAGAGGAGGGGCGAGGAGGAGCCAGGATTTGGGAGGGATGCCAGCAAGGAGCACCCACCCCTTTCCCTGGGAAGACAGTGGCCTGGTACCTCTGGAAAGGTGGGGTAGTGGGCAGAGGGGAGGGGCAGAGGCCTCCAGGCAGGAGTGGAGGTATGAGCCTTTCCCCCAACCAGGCTGGCTAGCTGGGTGGCTGTAGGGTGGATGAGGCCTGTGCTACCATGGTAACCGGACAGGAGACTGATTGACAGCAGAGAGAGCCCTTACCTGTCTGGACCTCCACCCCTCCAGGAAGCCCCTAGTGCAAACTCCAGCACCACTCTGGGAGCTAGGAGTCCAGTCCCCAGTGCCCTCCTTCCTCAGACCCAGGACCCAGGAGTCTGGGCTCCCAGCCCATCCACTCCAGGCAGCTCGTATTCAACAGGGAGCTCCTGAGGCAACGCTGTGTTTCCTCTAATTTATTAAATTGCTCCAGGATGGGAGCCAGGGACCCCCTCCCCAACTCTCCACAGCTGTGTCCTCCCCCCAACCCCGAATCCTAGCCTGACCTGTGACTGTCACTCTGAGAATGGGGGTACAGGGACAGGAGTAGGGGGCAAAAATGGACTGGGGGTCATGATCTGGGTGAGGGGAAAGGTCATGGGGCAGTCCCTTTCCTTGGGACGCCCCACTAATCTTTCCCCTCCTTCTCTCCCCCCACACACCTGACCCCTTTTCCCTCGCTCATTTTTCCCTCACTTTTCTTCCTTTTATTTTTGTTCCCTCCTGCCTTCCTGGCCTTCCTTTTATGTCTGTGCCGGGCACCTTCCTGGTGGGGGTCTCGGTCTTTGCTGGGCTCCGCTATTTCTGTCTTCCTGTGTACTCTCTGCTCTGCCTGCCTCCTCCATCTCCATTCTGCGTCCCTGTCGCTCGTGTGCATGTCTCTTGGTGGCTGTGGGGTCTCTGTCTATGGCTTCCTGGCTTGTTTCTGTCTTCCTCCCTGTCCAACTTTCTTGCTTCTCATCTCTCCCGCCTTCCCACATCTATCTGTGCATCTCCCCTGCATCTCCAACACCCTCTCCCTGGGTCTCGATCACTCCCTATTTCTGTCATTCCTCTCTTCTCTCGTCTCTGTCACTCTGAGCATCTCCACCCTGTTTCTCCTGCCACTCTCTCCCTGACCATTTTTTCTGTGGCCATCTCCATCTCTTTTCCTCTGTCCCTGAATCTCTCTTCGATCCTATTTTGGTCCCATTTCTGAGGTCCCCTCCATCCCTGCCTTCTCTTTCTCTTTCCTTACCTATCTTCCCCTGACCCCATTACCACCCCACTCTCCCCGTGTCTCCCTGATGCCACATTCCAACTGAACCACTCTCCCTCTGTTTTGGGGCTCCCTTCCACCTCCCTCCACTCTCTTTCCCTCTGACCCTCTCCTTCTGTGTCTCTCCCTTGGTCTCTGCGTCTCTGTCTCCCTCCTACTACTTCTGTGTCTCTCCTTCTGTCTGTCCCTTCCTCTTCCTCTGTCCTTATCCTCATCTCTGTCTCTCTCCTTCCCTCTCCTCGCTGTCTCTGCTTCTCTCCCTCTCCGTAACTTCTCTTCTGTGGCTCTATCTTGTGTCCCTTCTCTGCACTTGCCCCTCTCCTCTTGTGTCCCTCCCTGGCCCGTGCGTTCAGAGGCCGCCCGGCGGGGCCCGTAGGCGATGCGCGGCGCCGGTGGCCCCCGCGGCCCTCGGGGCCCCGCTAAGATGCTGCTGCTGCTGGCGCTGGCCTGCGCCAGCCCGTTCCCGGAGGAGGCGCCGGGGCCGGGCGGGGCCAGCGGGCCCGGCGGGGGCCTCGGCGGGGCGCGGCCGCTCAACGTGGCGCTCGTGTTCTCGGGGCCCGCGTACGCGGCCGAGGCAGCACGCTTGGGCCCCGCCGTGGCGGCGGCAGTGCGCAGCCCGGGCCTGGACGTGCGACCGGTGGCGCTGGTGCTCAACGGCTCGGACCCGCGCAGCCTCGTGCTGCAGCTCTGCGACCTGCTGTCGGGGCTGCGCGTGCACGGTGTTGTCTTCGAGGACGACTCGCGCGCGCCCGCCGTCGCGCCCATCCTCGACTTCCTGTCAGCCCAGACCTCGCTGCCCATCGTGGCCGTGCACGGCGGCGCCGCGCTCGTGCTCACGCCCAAGGTGCGCGCGACCGGAGGGGCGGGGCCAGTCGCGATGGGCGGGGCGTTGGATGGTTGGGTGGGGCTTAGGAAGGCGGGGACAGTCCTGGAGGTCAGCATCCAGGGTGGTGGTGGGAGCTGTTGGACAGAGATGGGGCTGATTTGGAGGGATGAGTTCTGCAAGGTGAGCAGGGCCTTCCAAAGGAGTCACCTAGAAGAAGGGTCAGAAAGGACAGTCAACAATGAGCAGGTCATGGGGAGGACATGGGCCCAGTCACTGCAAGAGAGCAACTAGCCAGCGAGAAGCAGGGACTAAGAATGAAAGAAGGGGGTAGATCTGGCATGAGCCAGGGGTGGAGTCAGTGGAAAGGAATGGGGTTCAGAAAAGGGTAAAAGATAGTGAGGAGGAGGAGCCAAGAAGGCAAGAAGAGGGAAGAAGAGAGAAGGGCAACATGGACAGGGTCTTGGGAGGAGATAGGCCAGATGAGCTGAGACTAGAAGTCTGTGAAGGAGGACAGAGCCATCCAGCGAATGGAGGAGTCTGAGAAATGAAGTGGTCATTAGAGGTAGGCTGACGAAGAGTAGAACCAGACCTCAAGGAAGTGAGTGTTGGGGAGGAACAGTCAGGGAGAACGTAGGGCCTAAGCTCTTTGTAAAAGGGCAGGTTCTAGACTGGAAGAAGGTTCTGGAAGTTGGGTTTGAGAAGGCTCAGACCAGGTGAGGTGTGGAAAATAGGAATCCAGAAGTTGGGTCTTGGAGAATGAAGGCCTTGCATAGAGGTGGGTACAGCCAGTGAAGGGTCAAAGGCAGAGCCGGCACAGGAGGGGAGAGGAGAGGAGAGGCCTCCGTCTCTCCAGAGAAGCACAGGAGTGGCCATTTGTAGTGGACTTCTGGTAGCAAAGAAGGAAAACGGACCAAGAATGGTCTGTGAACTGAAAAGGCGGAGCCCAACAAGGGGTGGGGCATTTAAGGGTGATGGAGCCACCTGAGTGTATGGAACCTAAATTGGCCAATTCCCAGAGGTGAGAACATTTGGCTTTGTGACTGGATCTCTATTGCATTCTGGGACTCATTCTCCTGTTCAGAGCTTTCTGGGAAGGACCTCTGTCCAACTTCCTTGTTCTCCTTGGCATGATGGTTTCCAGAGATTTCCAGGCAGATTTGTAGACCTTTTTTTTTCCTGGCTGCCATCTTTGTGAAATACCCAGAGTGGTGGTCCCTGGTTCCTCCATTGCTGCTACATGTGGCCCACTCTGTTTCACTGTCTGTTGGGCACTGTGGCCAGCTCAGTGCACATCTGTTGCCTTCAGGGGCATGTTTCCTCATTGTCTCTGGACAGAAGAAAGAGGAGTCATCACAGTGCTATCCATACCCTAGTGAATGCTGGGAACATGGTTTCCTTGCCACATGCCACCTACTGATGGGTGAGCCGCTCCACCCTGACTTCTTAGGTGTCCATCACATGCTGAGAGACCTCAGCTCCTCAGGACAGCTGCCCTGTCCTCTCCACTCATAACCACTGGCACATGCCTCAGGAGAAAGTTCACTTGCCATTCTCATTGCATAATAAGGTTCTTGAGAGCTGATTCTGTGCCAGGGCCATTTTAGGTTATGGAGAATAAAATTGGAGGGGGGGCAGGTCCCTGCCTTATGGAGCTTGGATTCTTATGAAGGAAACAGACACAACCAACCACAATAGTAAAATCTGTCCTGGAGGAGACTAACAGGATGTTGTAATGACTGAGGCTGGCAGGCTGGAAGGGCCTTGCTAAGGAGGTGACATCTGAGCTGGACCTGAGGGATGAGGAGGGGTGGGCTGAGGAGGTGGGGAAAGTGACCCTGGGAGGAACAACAGCTGGAGCAAAGCTCTTGAATTCAAAAGAAGCTTGGTGTGTTTGAGGAAGAGCAAGGAGGGAGTGTGGCTGGAGCCAATTGGAGGATTAGGAGGGCAGGAGATGAATCAGAGAGGCAGTAAGGGTCAGTTCATGCAGGGTCTTGTGGGCCACAGAAAGGACTTTGGCTTTGATTCTAAAGAAGAATCATTGGAAGGTTTTCAACAGAAAAGGGATGTGATCCAATTAATATTTTGAAATGATGACTCTGGCTGCTGTTTGGAGAATGAACTGGAAGATGCAAGAATGGAACAGAGATGGGCTCGAAAGCTATAGATGTCTAGGCAAGAGAGAAAGTGATGTCAATGAGGATTGTGACGGTGGCAGCAGTGAGGAGTAGACACCTGGGCTTATGGTGTGGACACAGAGCCAAGGAGACTGGGAGATGGCCTGGACGTGGGCATGAGGAAGAGATAGGGGAAAGGTGTCTCACGTTTGGGCCTGAGCCTTAGGGTGAGAAGGGAAGACAGGAAGCAGGTCAGGGGAGACAGGTTCAGAGGTCAAGAATTATGTGTTCGACATGATGATTTTAAGAAACTCTTGGAAATCCAAGGGAAGAAATTGATCAGAAAGGAGGATAGGTTTCCTGGAGCTCATGGGAGCCATTGAGACAGGACATGAGCCATTTCCAGCCATACCCAGTAAAGCTTTCTGCACTGGTGGAGATGGTCTATATCTGATGTGTCCAGTAGGCTAGCCATAGGCCATGTGTGGCTATTGAGCACTTGACGTGTGGTTAGTGCAAGTAGAGAACTAAATTTTAAGTTTTATTTAATTTTGATTAACTTAAATTTGAATAGCAAAACATTGTGGGAGGTAGTGTTTAAAACCATGGGTCTGAACCAAGCATGGTGACACACACTTATAATCTCAGCAAGTTAGGAGGCCAAGACAAGAGAATTACAAATTCAAGACCAGCCTGGGCAATTTAAGGAGACTCTGTCTCAATTTTTAAAAAATAAGTTAATTAAAAGGGCTGGGAATGTAACCTATTGGTAAAGTACCCAGTACTGAAAAAATACAATAAATAAATACATGGGTCTGAATGACCTAGCTAGCAAGCGAGGACAGAGAAGAGTATACCACAGGGGTACACCTATGTTTAGAATTCTGGCTGAGAAAAAGGTACCAGTAGAGACAAGGAAGGAAGGGGCAGAGAAGTAGGAGGAAAATTCAAAACAGGAAATTCATTGGGGAAATATAGTATCTTTACCACCTTCGCTGCATGCTGGGAGATGTAGTCTCCCTCATTGCAATCTTTCCCAGTGGATGTTGGGAGTTGTAGTTCCCGGGTGGATGGTAGGTATAATAATAACAGTGATGTTAGTTGCTGAAAGAGATAAACCCTCAGATCTCAGTGGCTCAAGGAAATAGGTTGCTTCTCATTCATATAAAATGCAAACACGTGGTCCTGATTGGGGCCACAGGATTGATTCTTCTTGTGGCTCTGTAATTCCTGAGGACTTCAGAGTTCTTTTCTGGGGCCTCTTCATCCACCCTCAGATAGGGAGGAAAATGAGGATCTCGGGACATAGTTTTTAAGGGTATGCTCAGAACTCAGTCATATAGTTAAAACTAACCTAGGACTAGCATTTGTCCCAGGAAGAAAAGTAAAGGATTTTGGTGAACAGCCAGTCAGTCTGCCATATTGAGAGCTATGACCCACCGCTGGCACTGGGAACTGTGATCTGCTTGTCTGTTGCTGGGAGATGAGGTCCCCACATCAGGAGGCCTGACATCCTTCCCATGCCCCACAGGAGAAGGGCTCCACCTTCCTTCAGCTGGGCTCCTCCACAGAGCAGCAGCTTCAGGTCATCTTTGAGGTGCTGGAAGAGTACGACTGGACATCTTTTGTAGCGGTGACCACGCGTGCCCCCGGCCACCGGGCCTTTCTGTCCTACATCGAGGTGCTGACTGATGGCAGCCTGGTGGGCTGGGAGCATCGTGGGGCCCTGACACTGGACCCTGGGGCAGGCGAGGCTGTCCTGGGCGCCCAGCTCCGCAGTGTCAGTGCACAGATCCGCCTGCTCTTCTGTGCCCGTGAGGAGGCTGAACCTGTGTTCCGGGCAGCTGAGGAGGCTGGCCTCACTGGACCTGGCTATGTCTGGTTCATGGTGGGACCCCAGCTGGCTGGAGGTGGGGGCTCTGGAGCCCCTGGGGAGCCTCTTCTTCTGCCAGGAGGTGCCCCGCTTCCCGCGGGGCTCTTTGCAGTGCGCTCAGCTGGCTGGCGTGATGACTTAGCCAGGCGTGTGGCGGCTGGTGTGGCTGTGGTGGCCAGAGGTGCCCAGGCCCTGCTGCGTGACTACGGCTTCCTGCCTGAGCTTGGCCATGATTGCCGCGCCCAGAACCGCACCCACCGCGGGGAGAGTCTCCACAGGTGAGTGGGGCTGGGATGGAAGGCCTGTGGGGAAGCTTCCGCAGCCTGACTACCTGTGGTGCTCACTAGCCGAGTGGCCTCCATGCAACCATGTGCCCTCTCTCAGATTCAGTGCCCTTTTCTATAAAATGGGTGTAACTGGGTCTCTTTTCTAGTATTAAATCAGGTAATTTGGAAATCACCTGATATACAGTGAGTGTATTACTATATTTTATGACTCTAAATGCCTAATTTTTCCCATTTTAATGTCTTTCAAATCAAGATATGTTTTATAATTGGTGGCTTATCATGGTTTAATTGGTAGTGTTTTCTTTGTGGTAGGTATAAAATAGTAGTACATTTTACAATTGACAGCCTCTTAGATAGAATTAAATATCCTAGTTAGACTAGGAACTGAGCTCCAAACAAAAATGCCCAACCACCTCATGGCCCGTACAAGGAAGAAGTTTGTTCCTTTGTCAAGTCACAACCCAGAGATAAGCAGTCCAGTTATTAGTAGGCTGCTGCTCCATGTGATCATTCAGGGACTCAGGGTCCACCCTCCTTGCTGCTCTGGAATCTCCAAATAGTGCAAGCCAGATGGTGGGCATGAGTGCCAGGTAGAGCTCCCCAGAAGAGGGATGGAGCAAGTAGAGAGCAAACCATTTCCTTCCAAGTGAGGGGAAAGGAACAGGTCTCACATCCTGTTGTGAGAAGGTAGTCACATGGTCAGGACTGAGTTACCAGTTGTTTACAGCAAGGTCTATTCTGATAGGCTAGACATCCATTCTGATTGGTTAGTGCCTGTACTAACTCTTCTGTTTTGAATGTCATCTCTACACATGGCCTAAGTTAGCTGCAAAGAAGGCTGAGCAATGTGGACTTTAGCTGGACGGCCATATGCCCATCTTACAGGTTATTGTTTCAGAAGAGGAGAACCGAGTTTGGTGGAAAACAGCATCTTCATCATGGGAAGAGTTGGGAGTGGGGAAACTGATATGTTAGGTGACAGAACAGTGAAGGAGAGGCCACTGATCTTTAAATGAGCTGAGTTTGGGAGGAGGTGGTGGGTGTGAAAGAAGACCTAAGGGAGGAGAATTGAGAAGAGGTGAGTTGGGAATCCGGATCTTGGAACAAGAGGGTGAGAAAAGCATCCCTTGTTCATAAATACTGAGCACCTGCTAGGAACTAGGGCTCATGCTGGGCACTGGGAACACAGAGATGAAAAAGACCATGGACTTCTTCAAAGAACACAGGGTCCGGAAGGGGTGGCAGACAGGGATGGGAATAATGACAGCACAGCATGATGCTTGCAGTAATGGAGGTAGCACTGGCCTTGCGGGAGCATGGGGGAGGAGAACTGCCTAAGCCAGGACATTTTTGGTTGCAAGAAGCAGAGTCTCGTTTAAGTTTCCTTAGGGAAAAGGGGGTTTATTGGAAAGATAAACATGCATAGAAACACAGACATCAGGAATCGAGGCCAAGCCTGGGGCCAGCTATTCTTTCATCTCTTTCTGCTTCTTTGCTCCTGCCTCTCTTTTTCTTTCAGGCTTGTCTCTCCCAGAGGCTGTTGTGTTTTACCTAGCACTTCTCTCTCTCTCTCTCTCTCTCTCTCTCTCTCTCTCTCTCTCTCTCTCTCTCTCTCTCTCCACCCCCCCCTCTTTTTTTTTTTGTACTGGAGATTGAACTCGGGGGCTGTCTATCTCTGAGCTACATCCCCCCAGTCCTTTATATTTGGGGGACTTAGGGACTTGCTTAGTTGCTGAGGCTGTCCTCAAACTTGCCATCTTCCTGCCTCAGCCTCCTGATTTGTATGCACCACCATACCTGGCCTTTACCCAGAATTCTTCTCCCTCATAATTTTAGCCCTTCCTGGCCACCACCCAAACTTCCACATCCATAGTGAAATGTCATTGCAAGAGAGAAAATTAATTGCCCCCAGAGAACCTTCTAAACACACATCTGGGGTCAGTCTCTGGAGTCAGGGATGTTTCCAGGAGGAGGGGACACCTAACTGAGACCCAAAGGATGAACTGTTCATCCATCCATCCAATCATTCATTGAAAAGCTCTTTACTGAGAATCGACTATGTGCCAAACACCGTTTAAGCACAAAAGAATAGCGTGGTATAAACTGTTGTCTCTGCTGTCACCGAGACAAGCAGTGAACAAACAACAAAAGAAAATATCAGCAGATGATAATTTCTGAGATGAAAATAAATCAGAGGAAAAATGACAAGAACAGCCTAGGGAGCTAGGCTAAGTGGGGTGGTCAGGAAAGCCCTGAGTAAGTAAAATTTAGAGATTTTTAAAAATGGATAAAAACCCAAGCACTGGAAGATCTCAATGAAGAGAGAGGGAAGAGCAGATGCAAAGGACCTGGGGTTGGAACTGTTTGGGAGTTTAAAACACCAGTGTAGCTGGAGCACAGTGCACCAGAGGGAGAAATGGATGAACAGAGATGGACAGACACAGGGGCCCGACTCATGCAGATGCCTTTAGGCTGGGGGAGGAGTTTGGGCTCCATTCTAACGGTGGTCAGGGAGTTCACCAGACATGGAGTATTCCAGAGGGAAGAAACAGCATGTTCAAAGGTCTGGAAGGAGAGCAACTTGGGCAGATTGGTGAGGCCACACTAGTTCAGAGCAGTTGCAGCAGCAGGATTAGGGGCTGGGAGTGATGAGGCTGGAGATGTAGATGGGGCCAAGTCCTTGCCTTGGATGCCAGATTGGGAGGAGTCTGTTTCAAAGTTCTGCAGCCATAGGCAAGCCATGAGTAGGGGAAGGGGACTCAGTTTTGGGTATAGAAAGACCCCTTGGGGCCAGGTGAGATACAGACTAGAGGAGAGATCAGAGGCTGTAGGTCAGGCAGGATAAGGGGTAAGGATCCAGAAGGGTTGTGGGGGATGGAGGAGGGGATGGCTCAGGAAGGATAGGGCTTGGGAATTATGGCCTGGATGAAGGGACTGAGGGGGCAGCCCCTGTGATGAGAGTCTCGCCCAGTGACTGGATGGGTGATGGGAGAGGCCATCAGAGTTCAGTGAAGGGACAGACACTTGAGCTGTCTTTGTGACATGTCGGTTGGTCCAGGTGAGAGGGTGGTGGAAGGGTTTTCCAGACAGAGAACAGACCTGCAAATCCTAGAGAGCAAACCAGCCTGATGCAGTGGCACATGCCTGGAATCTCAAGTGACCCAGAAGGCAGAGGTAGGAAGATGGCAAGTTTGAGTCAAGAGGGTTATGGGGCTGCAGTTCAGGGGTGGAGTGACCCTGGTTCAATGCCTAGTACCAAAACCAAAACAAAAAGGAAATCGTTTGACATGTTCCAAAGACACTTTGCGTCCAGCGTTGATAGAGTGAAAAAGGGGTTTTGAGCTAGAAGCTATCGGAGATGGGGCTTCAGAGGCAGGTGGGGCCACCAAATTGAGGGTCTGGGACCCTGTTCTGAGGGCACCATCAGTCCAAGGAGAGGGTGTGATTTCAAGATTTTGGAGGTGAAGGAGGAGAGATTTCAATCACCAGCTGGGACTGGTGGGTAGGAGGCTTGGCCCAATCCTGGTGCCCTTCCTCCTGGGCAGGTACTTCATGAACATTACCTGGGATAACCGGGATTACTCCTTCAATGAGGATGGCTTCTTGGTGAACCCCTCCCTGGTGGTCATCTCTCTCACCAGAGACAGGACTTGGGAGGTGGTAAGTTGCATCCCAGAACTCAGGAGTGGGAGAAGTCCTGGAATCCTGGGTCCTGGCAGAGGGGGGTCCAAGGTCCTAGACTCTGAGGATTCAGGAGCTGGGGCCCAGCTTGCTGGGTCTGAGGAAGGAGGGCTTGGCCTAGACCCCTGGGTCTCAGGGAGGAAGACTGGGGCCTGGACCCTTGGTCTTAGGAGGGTTAGGGTCTGGATCTCTGGGTATGAGAGAGGAGGGCTGGGGCCTGGACAGGGAGAAAGGGGCTACCCTGTCCTGGAGGGAGATGGGGCTTACACTCTTAGACCTGAGAGAGGAAGAGCAGGGAGGCCAAGACATCCTGAAAAGTCTCCCCAAGTAGTCTGACCATCCTTCTCTTTGACCCAGGTGGGCAGCTGGGAGCAGCAGACTCTCCGTCTCAAGTACCCGCTCTGGTCCCGCTATGGCCGCTTCCTGCAGCCAGTGGACGACACACAGCACCTCACGGTAGCGACACTGGAGGAGAGACCCTTTGTCATTGTGGAGCCTGCTGACCCCATCAGCGGCACTTGCATCAGAGACTCTGTCCCCTGCAGAAGCCAGCTCAACCGAACCCACAGGTGACATCCCGGGATCCAGGAGTTCCAGCTTGGCAAGTCTCCTCCCTCCAAGCCCTGCAGTCAGTCCCCGCTCCCAGCCCACAGAGCTCTCCAGCTTGGTACTTGAGCAAGCTGACAGGCTTCTTCAAGCCTCAGTGACCCCAGAAGGCGCCAGCCATAGTTTTAGCTGCTGCCTGTCCCTTGCTTCATACTCTCACCTAATGGGAGGGCCTAAGGGTGAGGAGTCCCCAACCTCCCAAGCCTGGTTGCTTCCCGCAGTCCTCCACCGGACGCCCCCCGCCCGGAAAAGCGATGCTGCAAGGGCTTCTGCATCGACATTTTGAAGAGGCTGGCGCACACCATAGGCTTCAGCTACGACCTCTACCTGGTCACTAACGGCAAGCACGGGAAGAAGATCGACGGCGTCTGGAACGGCATGATAGGGGAGGTGAGGGGACGGGGCGGGGCCAAGAGGCGGAACTCATATGGGGCGTGGCCTAAAGGAGGCGTGATCAGGCTCGGAAGGCGGGGCCTGGAGCTGGACCAAGAGCGGCCTCGCCTTCGTGGAGGGGCGGGGTCAGGAAGCTCGGGGGCGGGCCAAGAGGAGATAGCACGGGGGTGGGGACTGTCTGGGTCCGGGTCGGACTTTCGGAGCTGGAGGAGGCGGGGTAGGAGGGTGGAACCCCTAGGAGAGGGGGGCGGGGCCGGGAGGATGGAATCCAAAGCCTGAAGAGTCTTGGGGGCGGTGGGCCAGGGTGGGGGCTAGCGCTCCCTTCCTGTCCCCTTTCTCCTCCACTTTTCCCTGCCACACTCCGAGTCCTTTCTCGGCCTCCTCGCCATCCCTGCAGTCTCCCGGGGTCGTCTTTGTTTGCCTCGTCCCTAGTCCCTATCCGCCTGAGCGGGCTTAGCTTGCCCACCCCTCGCCCGCCCCAGGTGTTCTACCAGCGCGCGGACATGGCCATCGGTTCCCTCACCATCAACGAGGAGCGCTCCGAAATCGTGGACTTCTCCGTCCCCTTCGTGGAGACGGGCATCAGCGTCATGGTGGCGCGAAGCAATGGCACTGTGTCCCCCTCTGCCTTCCTAGGTGAGCTGGGTTCCCAGGATAGAGAGCCAGACCTAGGCAAGGCTGGAGCCCTGGGGTCACGAAACCTGGGTTCCTATCCTGGGACCATCTGTACTGTCTGTGTGACCCTGGTGAAGTGGCAGTCACTTCTGAGCCTCAGTTCCCTATCTGTAAAATGGGAGAAAGAATTTCCCCATATCAGGCTTCTGCCAGGAAGCTAGAATCCTAGCTCAGGAGCCTTTCCTTATAGCGGCCCTTCCTTATAGTGGCCTTTCCAAGGCTGGGAGCCCAGTTTTGTTTTTTGAGACCGGGTCTAGGTTGCCGAGGCTTTCCTCCAACTCTCCATCCTCCTGCCCCAGCCTTCCCAGTACGCTCAGCTCCCAGTTGTGTATTCAGAGTTGTATTCTTTTTTCTTTAAGAGAGACCTCCAAATTGTATATGCTTCAGGCCCCACAAAACCTGAGAATGGCACAGGTTCCTTTAGTCCCTCCTACTCAGAAGGTTGAGGTGGGAGGGTCACTTGAGCCCAACAGTTCAAGACCAGCCTGGGTAAAACAGGGACACTCTGTATCAAAAAAAAAAAAAAAAAAAAAAAAGCAAAACACTATAGTTTTTCCAGGTTTGTAGATGTGAGATGAAGAGGAAAGATTAGCTCCAGATACCCGTCAGTGTTATGGAGCACCTATATGTGCCAGGCCTTGGGCTTGATGGAAACGCAGTGGTGGACAAGACAGACAAGTCCTGGCCTGCCAGGAGCTCTGAGCCTCATGGGGAGACAAAATAAACTTCTAGGGATACACAGACAAGAGCACTTCGTGTGGTGGTAGATACCATGAAAAATGAAGCCAGGGTGAAGGAGGTGGGAGGAGCTGAGCCTGTGCTGGTGTGGGTGCAGAGGAGAGGCCAGGCCTGCAGGCAGCTGGCCAGGTGGGGGAAGAGCAGGGCCAGAGGTCGGGGTATACTTGTGAACCTGCCAGAGGCCTGTGTGACTGGAGGGGCTGCGAGGGTGGGTGAGGTGGAAGGAGTAGGCTGATGGGGAGGGGGCGAATCTCTCAGAGCCCTGGGCGCTATGGTAGGAGATGCGGGTTTCATGTACAGCAGAAGCGAGACTTCTCCTCCAGAAGGGAGCCCCCGGGGCTCTGTGGAAGCTAGAGGCTGGCAAGGAGGCTACTGCAAAAGTTCATCCAGAGAAAGGATGGAGGTGTGCAGCCGGGAGGTGGCAGGGGTGGGATAGGGGGACAGATTCAAGGTGTGGTTAGGAAGCTGCCTCTAGCTGGGCTGGTGGCTTTGTGGTAGACCAGGTAGAAATTCCATTTCCTGAGCTGGAGAAGACAGAAGTGTACACAGGCCTCTGATTTATTTTCCGTGTATTTTCCACACCCGAGTGTCCACAGTGTCCTCCTTGCACCAGGGTCTCTGCAGGGCTTACGGGGAGCACTGCGTGGGACCCCTGCCTCAAGCGGTACATAGCAGGGGAGTGACAAGGTCTCCTCCAGTTACCCAGCAGAGGCAACAGGCATGTCCCCAGATGCTGCAGTGACAGTCCAGGGTAGTGACCTTGCTGCAACAGGGACAGTCCTGGCAGCTTTACTCCGTTGGCCCTGAGAGGTGCACTTGATACTCATTGGCTCACTGTCAGTGAGCACCGGAGGCAACAGTTATGGAATGTAGGGAGGGGACACGTGAATGGGAGGCCAGCTGATGGACAGGTCAGGTGGCACCTCTGGCAGGGAGCTGAGGAGACAAGGCAGAGAGGCTGTGACTTGATGGGGCGGTGCTGTGAGCACCAGCTGGTCAAAGAAGGGTAACTGAGAGACGGAGCAGGCCAAAGAGGAGGGTGGGACAAGGCTGAGCCACAGGACAGTGTCCTGGGGGTGCTGGGGAGCTATGGGAGGCAACGAACAAGAGAGGGACAGGGTCATCTCTGGCCACGTTGGGGGTGGGCTGGAGCCAGACAGCCGGGGTTAGGAGGCCAGGGAGATGATGCCGGGAGGAGAGGAGGCCTGAGTTGTGTTGGCGTGAGAAGGGAGAGGACAGAAGTGACATCAGGGCAGGAGCAGGAGCAGGGTGTGCTTCAGGCTGTGGCAGCAGGAGGGGAGGGAGGGAGGGACGGAGGGCAGGCCATGGCAAAGGGGGACTGTTTGGTGTGGGACTCCCCAAATGGGAAGCCTGGAGCTGGCCTGGGCATTGCGTGGGACATGATAAGTGGCCTGGAGGGTGAGTGGAGGCGGGTGGGCTCAGGCAGCATCTAGGAGGGGTTGTGATGGCTGTTTGAGGGGCGCCCGCCTCCAGCGCTCAGTGTGAGCAGTGCACCTCGCCTGAGGAACAGAATGGAAGGGAACATGTGCACATGTCTGTGGTCCCCACAGTCCTTTGCCTGACAGAGCCATGACCACACCTCCCTTGTCCCCAGAGCCCTACAGCCCCGCTGTGTGGGTGATGATGTTCGTCATGTGCCTCACTGTGGTCGCTGTCACCGTTTTCATCTTTGAGTACCTCAGTCCCGTAGGCTACAACCGCAGCCTGGCCACGGGCAAGCGTGAGTCCCCTCCCTCCGTTACCTTACCTGCCTTGACTGCACGCAATTAAGTTTCCCAGCAGCCCATGGGGTGGAACAAGGTCTTGGGGGGCATGCCCGAGGCCCTGGGGGCTTGTAGGTTTTTTATGCTCCCTCATTGAGCAGAAGGGACTTGGGGTCCATGAGCCTGTCCTGGCGCCCTGCAGGCCCTGGTGGCTCAACCTTCACCATTGGGAAATCCATCTGGCTGCTCTGGGCCCTGGTGTTCAATAACTCGGTGCCCGTGGAAAACCCCCGGGGAACCACCAGCAAAATCATGGTGCTGGTGTGGGCCTTCTTCGCCGTCATCTTCCTCGCCAGCTACACAGCCAACCTGGCCGCCTTCATGATCCAGGAAGAATACGTGGACACTGTGTCTGGACTCAGTGACCGCAAGGTGTGTGGGTGCAGAAGGGAGCCGTTGGGTTGGAGGGCAGAGTTGGCACAGCAGTGAGGAGTCCCAGGGAAATCTCTTCCCAAGGAGAATTTCAGAATGGCAGAATGGGATGTTTTGGAAGGAGAAAGGACATGTCTGTTCAATGGACTATTTAAGTCTTCCTGGGGAGGGTGTCTGTCCCCCAGTGTTCTAGGGGCAGCAGCACCGAATGGAATTTTCCAGAGCAGAGCATCTCTCAGACAATAGTGAAGGACTAGGGTTTGAAACTTCTAATCCATCGGAGGCAATGCTTTTGTAAAATACAATAGCAACGGATTACTAGGAAAGTAAAATAAAATTTAAAACCCAGACATTCTAGCTAGGCACAGTGGCACTCGGGAGGCTGAGGCCAGAGGATAGACAGTTCAAAGCCAGCCTCAGCAACTTAGCAAGGTCCTAAGCAACTCAGTGAGACCCTGTCTCTAAATAAAATATAAAAAAAGGGCTGGGGACATGGCTCAATGGTTAAGCGCCCCCAGGTTCAAATCCCTGGTACCAAAAATAAATAAATAAATAAAATGAAAATAAATAAAACCAAGACATTCTAAAGTTAACCCCAGATTTTTATGTATTAGACTCAATAGACAAAAATTATTTTGTCAATTCACTCCAAATGGTCTCTTGATGCTGCACTTACCTCACTGTAGCCACAGTGTGACCGGGGACAGGCAGTCTGCAGGGCACACTTTAAGACCAAGGTGGTTAACCGGTGTCACGACCTATTAGAAGGTTGATAAATCAACTCTAAGCATTTTCCCCCAGCGGAATGGACTAGAATAGCATAGGAGAATGTGTTGACTCTACCTTATGTCGCAAAGGGGAATATGGTTTTATGAAACTTTTAGTCATAAACACACCTGCCATTGAGCCAGCCCACACCCATCTGGCTACATCTGTTGTTAAAACAGTGAAAATTTTCTGAATAGATTGGTAAATAGCAACTGCCCTCAGCCCCAGCACTGGGACTACCCCTGATCCAGCAAGTTAAGGGTTAATGCCTGGCACATCAGGGACCTCTGGAAGCTTCTAGCTTCTCAAACTCTCTGGCCAGTGGCCTCAGTTTACCTGTCTGCAGCCATGCTTGCTGGACAGGACTGAGACCGTGTTACCTGCTGTGGTGAGCAAATCTGAAAAACGCTTCTGAGTCTGGGGTATTTGCCAATTGTCAGGTGTCCCCCAGAATGGGGCACTTGGGTTGGGGATGTCCCTGGGTAGGGGGCATCCTAATAACTCTGCATTCTGCCCCAGTTCCAGCGGCCACAGGAGCAGTACCCACCCTTGAAATTTGGGACCGTGCCTAACGGGTCCACGGAGAAGAATATCCGCAGCAACTATCCCGACATGCACAGCTACATGGTGCGCTACAACCAGCCCCGCGTGGAAGAAGCACTCACGCAGCTCAAGGCAGGGTCAGCTCAGACTGGGGCTGGGGCAGGGAGCGGGGCTGGGAATGCTCAGAGATGCCTGGGGTCAGGGCTCACTCATCAGTCAGACTGGGTGGGCCAACTTGGAGGGCGGAGGTCTTGGAGGGTCCCTACGGACTCCCTCTTCTAGGAGGGTTCCTGGGATGTTTTCTGAAATGCAGTATTATGGATTCTAGGACCCAACTCCTGGGACTCAAAACTTGGTTCTACCCTTTCTTTGACTCTGTGATCTTGGGCAACTTACTCAACCTCTCTGAACCTGTTTCCTCCTCTGTAAAATACAAGAGCATCCCCATTATGACGACCATTAGGTCATTGTAAGTTAGTTAATCCATGCAGAACCCTGTCCCGCATCCTATAGGTGTTTGCTGATACCATCATTGTTATCATCATCATTAGATCTGAACAACAGAAGCCATACTTGGGTTGTTATTTTTAATCATCTTTACATCAGTTTCCCACATGATACAGTTAAATTCAGTCCCTGAAGTACAGCCCACAAGCACAACAAAGCTGAGTGCCGGCCAGGTGTGACGTCACCCATCCAGTCCCAGCTCCTTGGGAGGACGCCAGAGGAATGCAGGTTCCAGGCCAGCCTGGGCGACTTAGCGAAGCCTGTCTCAAAAAAATAAATAACAAAAAGGGCTAGGGATACAGCTCAGGGTTAGAGCACTTGGCAGCATGGGCGAGGCCCTGGGTTCAATCTCCAGTACTACTAAAAAAAAAAAAAAAAAAAAAAAGAATAAAAAGCGCTGAGAGAACAGCAACTTGTCCCTGTCCCTGTCCCTATCCCTTAAGTATTTAGCCTTTCAACATGCATTGTTAAAAAATTTTTAGAGTTTGAACCCAGGGGTGCTCTGCCGTCAAACTATATCCCCAGTCCTTTTTATTTTTTATTTTGAAACAGGGCCTCCCTGAGTTGCTGAAGCTGGCCTTGAATTTGCCATCCTCCTGCCTCAGCCTCCCAAGTCACTGGGATCACAGGCATAGCCACTGAGCCCTCATAGTAGGCATTTATTTTCTTACCCCACCTATGCCAGTCAGTGAGCAGCAATTCCTGCCCTCAGGGGGCTTAACATCTAGAGGTAGGAAACAAACATTAAATAAGCAAACAGAAGAATGGAGGGGGTGCATCCCGATGCTTTCAGAAGGGAAGGGTGCAGCATGGCTGGGTGGGAATAGTTTTACCTGATGTTCAGGGAGGGCTTCTCAGAGGAGGTGGCATTTGAGCAGAATGCTGAAGGAGGGAAGGGGGCCATCAGGGTGGACCTGAATTTGAATAGGGAAGGACAAGATCTGATTTTCTCTAAATTGTCTGCTCCCGTGTGGAAAATGGACAGAGGGGACCCTAAGTAAGTGGGGAAACCATCACGGCATCTAGAATCTTCCCTGAGGCCCATCCTCTGCTCACCCCTCAGGTAGCCGGTCCTGACTGCATCTTTGTTACCCTTCTGTCTTGATTAGAACTGGGGCTGCAAGAAAAGGAACCAGCCAATGCATGTTCAGTAAAAGGGGCGGCTCAGCACAAAGCTCAGGTGGTCTCGGAACCAGTCTTCAGCAGAGAAGGCAGCCATTCATTTAGAACTTAACAAAGAGACCAACTCTGCGCCAGGTACAGTTCCTGGATCACAATAGACAACAGCAAAATAAGGAGCTTCCCAGATGGGTCACGAGTTTTCTTTTCGTTTTTCTTTTTTTTTTTTTTTTTAATAAATGTTTTAGTTGTCCATGGACCTTTATATTATCTACTTCTTTTTATGTGGCTCTGCCACTGAGCCATAACCCAAGCCTTGGTCAGGAGTTTCGAAACAGAGGTTTCTTTCTCCTGCAACCAGGGCAGCAGGGTAGCTCAAAGAGACGTCCAACAGGCTAAACTCTTCCACTTTTTTTGTTCTCCCAACCTTGCAGCATAGACCTTCATGCTCTTTTTGATTGTCTCATGGTCTCAAGAAGGCTGCTGCCCCTACCTGGGGCACATCCTACCTCATTCCAGGCAAGGAAGAGAAAAGGTGAAAGACAGGAGGTTTTGCTTCTGGGAAGGCTTTGCTTTTATGTTGGGGAAGCTGATCACGAGGACTTCTGGCTATTTCCCAGAACCTATCAGATGGCCATTGCTTGCTGCCAGGGAAGCTGGGAAGTTAACTGTGTTAGCCACCCAGCCTCTCTTGTAGAAAATGGTGGAGGGAGGAGGTCAGAAATGGAGACATGAACCCAGCCTGTGTGGAGTTTGCGTTTTGCCACCAAGCAAGTTCTCTCTTGCACTTTTCTTCTCAACCTTTCTCTTAATTTCTGGGAGTCACATGGGTTCTTGGCTCCTAAACTCTGCCTGTCTGCTCTGTGCAAACCTGCAAGCCTCTTCAGTTCCGATACTAACTTCAGTTCCAGCGGCGGGAGGGGGGGTGCTGGGGTTTGAACCATGGCCTTGTGCATGTGAGTCGAGCACTCTGCCAGCTGAGCAGTACCCCAGCCCAGCGCTTTCTCTCCAGGTTTCTCTTCATCACACCTGCAGCCCCACTTCAGCCCTTTAGGGCATCCCTTTCTTCTTGTCCTTCCCTCTTGAAGGTCCGTTGACAAGACGTTGTTGGGGACAGACTTTTCTTTGTTACTAAGGCTTTGGGAGATGCACTGCAAACCTTTCTAGGGCCTGGTCAAGAGTACAATGGAGACTGGATCCATATGTAACTATTTAAACCTTGTGAATCAAGCTAGTATTGAGGCCTCCTGCCTGGACACATATACCTTCTTAACCATCAGAAAAGCTACTAAGTTCCAGTTTAGCCTGGATCAGCTGGTGCAGTGGTGCTCATCTGTAATCCTAGGGAGGCCAAGGCAGGAGGATCACAAGTGCGAAGCCAGCCTGGGCAACTTGGTGAGGCTATCTCAAAATTTATAATAAAAAAGGCTGAGTTGCGGTGCACCCCCTGGTTTCCATCCCCAGTTTGATTGTCAAAGAAGAAGAAAAAAAAGAAAGTCTCTCAGGGTCGCAGGAGAGAACCTGACTCACTGTCTTTCCACTGCATCGTAGTCCCTGCCTTTCCTGGCTGCCTGCACTCTTGGCTCATGGCCCCAAATCATTCTGACCTCCTTTTGCATCAGCTCATCTCCTCCTCTGACCAACCCTCTTGCCCTCCTCTTCTAAGGTCCCACATGACTGCCTGGGCCACCCATATGGTGCAGGATAAGCTCCCTACCTCAGGATCCTTCACTGCTCCATCTGCGAAGTGTCTTGCCATGTGAAGTAATATATTCAGAGGTTCCAGGTACTAGAGAGTGGATACCTTTGTGGGGGGCACCATTCCATCTACCACACCTTCCCAGGGCATATTCTTGAAGTGAGGTGTGGATCCTGGGTGGGCACCGCCCCCAGGGCAAGTCTTCAAAAAAAGGAACCCAGGCCAGGTGCAGAGGCACCCACCAGTAATCCCAGCAACTCAAAAGACTGAGGCAAGAGGATCACAAGTCTGAGGCCTGCTCAGCGACTAAGGGAGGCTCTAAGCAACTTAGTGAGACTGACTCAAAATAAAATAAAAACATCTGGGTTCAATCCCCCCATACGTGGAGAAAAAAAAAAAAGAACCCAGAACATCACCCCCCTTTCCCCAAATTCTCAGGGAAGTATAGTGTAGGGAATCAGGTATCAAAACACAGCACAGAATGAGGAAAAAGTTTTTTTCCATAGTGCATCCATCCATTCATTCGCCAAGTACTCGTGGAGAGCCTCTGATGTGTCAGGCGCTCTGCCAGACGCCTGCCTCCCGTAGACTTGAAGCTTCTGCTGGAGTGGGGTAGGCTGCACACCCACAGATGTCTAAAACCCTAGGCCTCTAAAGTGCCTCAGCGTCGAGCCTCTGGTCACAGGAACTTTCTCTCTGGCCATCTTCCTCCGCAGCTGTGCTTGCTTCCATGTTGCTCCCAGCGGCTTCCTTTCTCCCTGGAGACCGCATTCCTACACCTTCCCTGTTCAGCGCTCCTCCAAGGCCCCGCAGTATCCTGGGGCCACCTAACAGCAGTGGTTTCAGAACCAGGTAGTCCTGGGTTTGAAAGAGCTATCCCCCTTACTTGCTGCCGACCCTGGAGCACACAGTTCAGGTCCTGAACATTAATTTCTGCCACCATAAAACGGGTCAAGGATCCCTCGCGGGGGTCAAGCGGCTCTGGGAAACCAGTTCAACTTCACGTTCCCACCACGAAGGTTCTGATTGGTCCAGCTAGAGTCAGGTGCCCTCATCAGGCCCAATCAGCAACACCCAGGGTGGACCTGGTCACGTGGTTGTCGCGTTGCCCTTCCCACATCAGGGCAGGTTCTCCCAGGTGTGCGGCCCATAATTTTCGTAATATATTTTATTTACTCCAGTATTTTCAAAATGTCATCATTTCAACGTGCAACTGATATGAACATTGAGATGATGTTGGTGGCGGGTGCGTTCCGTATGTATTTTATGCTCAAGGCCCACTTCAACTTGGACTTACCATAGTGCAGGTGCTCAATAGCTCCATCTGGTCTGTGGCTGTCATGTTGGACAGTACCCATTTAGAATTGTTTTTTTCTCTTTATTTTCCTTCCTCTTCTCATCTCCCCCACCCTCTCTTGCTCTTTCTCTTACTTGTACTTCTTCCTCTTTCCTTCCTTTTCCTTCCCCAACCTCAGATTTCATCCAAAGCTTTTCCAAGCTCCTCAGGGCCTATATAACATTGTCTCCAGTGCCCGCTTCTGGGAATTCTGTAAGTTCCAGGGTTTCTCAGGTTCACCCTGGCTTTAAGCTCCTCTTTGCTGATTTAATTCACTTCCTTGGACCATCTGATTGGTCCTAGTGTGTCATCCCAAGTTCAGAGTCTATGAACCAGAACTGGAACCCAGAAGGCCTCCACTGTGTGTGGTGGGGAGATGGGGAGGGGCCTGAAGACTGGCCAAGCTCTGCCAACACTGGCCAATAGATATGCCACGAGCCTCGGGTAGTGCTGTTTTCCAGTGGCCACATTAAGAGACATAAAAAGAAGCAGGTGACATTAATTTTCATAATATATTTTACTTGTCCCAATATGTCTAGTATATTACTGGGACACATAATCAATGCAACATGGTTGAGACCTTTCACCCAAGCTTTTCCCACATGCAGTCTTTGAAATGCAGTGTGCATTTCATACCCACAGCACCCACCAGTCCAGAACCTCCCGTCTCAAGTGCTCAGAGCCACGAGCAGTGTGAGGTACCGCATCAGACAGCCCAGGTCTGCATTACCTAAATGAAAAGTGTCATAGTGGTCATCACAAACAGAAGACATAAAAGGCATCTGACCACCCCCGGCCCCTGGGAGACTTTTTCACTTCCTTACTCACCCCCCAGAGTATTCTCCCCAGCCAGCGCTGACTCATTGCTCATCTCCCTGCTTCCCACTTCTACCGTTTCCTTCCCCAGCTCCTCCCTCCAGGAAGGCTCCTGGGAATCCCAGATCCTCTCTTGGGCAAAGCAGAGACTGTTTTTCCCAGCTCTGCTCACGGAGCCTCCCTGACCTCACTAGCACCTGCCAGGGGGAGGCTTGGTTACAAACAGCCTCCTCTCATCCACAGGGACGCCTCACACTTTGTCCTTGGCCTTAGGGAGCAAGAATTCAGACCCCACTTTCTAAATCCACTTGGTTCCTGAGTTTTGGGTAGCAAAAGTGAGAAAGTGACTAGCCAGGGAAACTGCCCATCTCACAAAATGAATCTGTCCCCCTCTCTGACTTTGGAGAACCAAGGATACCTGTATGCCCCTGTCCCCATACAAATGTCAACCACATTCCCGGCTTTTACTGAGTAAAAATAGCTTGGAGACCTCATTCCATGTCTTTTTATAGATTATCATCATCCTTTTTTAAAATTGAGATATAGTATACATACAGTGAGGAAGAGCAAACTACAAAAAAGTGGACCACCCATTGATTGTTTATACATGCACATGCACCCATGGGACCAGAGGAAGGTATGGAAATCTTTCCAGCTCCCGGAAAAGCTCTCCTTTGCCCTTCCTTCCTTCCTTCCTTCCCTCCCTCCCTCCCTCCCTCCTTCCTTCCTTCCTTCCTTCCTTCCTTCCTTACTGGGAATTGAACCAGTACCAGAACTGGGCACTCGACCATGGAGCCCCCCCACCCCCAGGCCCTTTTTGTATTTTATATTTTACCAAAGATAGGGTCTCACTGAGTTGCTGAAGCTGGCTTTGAACTCTTGATCTTCCTGTCTCAGCCTCCCAAGCCACTGGGATTTCAGGCACACCACTGCGCCTGGCTTGAACATCATCTTAACAGAATCAAACAGGGTGCATAATGTCTTTTGTGTCTTTTTCTCAACATTGTTACCTGGTCGCTGGCTTTTTGCTGTGTGTGCCATTGTGTATACCCTTAAGTGAATATACCACAGATTCTTCCATTCTGCTCTTAGAGGACATTTGGGTCATTTCTAGAGTTTGGCCATTATGAACAGGCTACTATAGTAAGTATTGGGAGGATGTATACCTTCATTTTTTTTTGTGGGTGGGGGGGTGCTCCCATCGATGGATCAGCTGGGTCAAGGGAGGGACATGCTCAGCTGTGATGGATTCTGCCAGGTGTTTTCCAGAGTGCTTGTGGCAGCTCACACTCTCATGGGCAGTACAAGTGTTCCACCTGTTCCACATCCTTGCCAACGCTTGGTCTCATTCCCACTGTCTTTTTAATTTACTATAGTGTTTATTATATTCCAAGTCTGCTCTAACTCATTTTAGCTCATGATTAGTTTGCTGGGGCTACTGTGATGGCATATTTTTTTGGCCTGTCATTCTGGAGGCTGGAAGTCCTGGTATTGTGGGGGGTTGGGAGGGAAGGATCCCTCCAAGCCTGTCTCTCCTTGGCTCACAGGTGGCTGTGTCCTCTCTGTGTCTCTTCAGATTATTTTCCTTTTAAGTGCTTCTGCGTCCAAACTTCCCCTTTTGAACAGGACACCAGTCTTATTGATTTAGGGCCCACCCTGTGACCTCATTTTAATTTTTTTTTATTAAAAATAATTTGTAAACATTTTGTTGTTGTGTGTGGACACAATACCTTTATTTTATTTTTATGTGGTGGTGAGGATCGAACCCAGTGCCTCACACAGGCTAGGCAAGGGCTCTTCCTCTGAGCCACAACCCCAGCCCCTCATTTTAATTTGATTGCCGCTTTCATGACCATTTTAGGTTAATATTATTAGAAACAAGCACAGCAAGATTCCCACGGCTGCTAATCACCAGGGCTGGGACTTGAACCCTAAGCTGCTTCTGCAGCCCAGGCTCCCAGCCTCTGGGCTGCACTGCCTTGTGTACACAGTGAGAAACCCAGAGCGGCTCCCCTGCCCCCTCCCAATTCACAAGGACACCCCTGTGTTTCTCATTGTCACCTCTTGCTCTGATTTCCTGCTTCTGCTGAGTTCTTTTTTCCCCCAGTATCCCTTTTACATTTTTTTCTAATTTTTAGTTCTATTTTTATCAGTTGTCCATCCACACAGTTTAGAAAGTAAAATATAAGATTTTTTGAAATGAAAAACAACAGGCCCCCATCTGCTTACCTCCCATGTCCCCCACCTGGAAGAATTTGCTTTCACCTTTTTCATTGTAACATTTTGCTGTTTCTCTAAATACCATTTTTGTACTGCTACCTCTAGATTTTTTTTCAGTTTTAGGCATTTTCCATCCACTTCTCACTATGGAAGGCACATACTCATGCTCTTATTTAAATCCTTCCAGCCTCCCACATTGTGATTCTGACTAGATGAATATTCAGTGTTTACATGTTATGACTATGTAAATGCTCTCCCAGCTGCCACAAGTAGTAAACCATGATTACATTCCTCTCCTACACAATTCTTTGATTTTTTTTTTCTGGAGTTAATAATTGTCTTTTTTTTTTTTTCCCCTTCAGTTGCTTAGTGGCTGAGTTTTCTTTGTGCTTAATTAATTCAAACCCAAATTCTCTGTTAACTACCTGAATCTCTTTTTATGTTCAGAAGCATCAAATGCTCTCTTAATTTCCTTTTACTGAAGAGGTCTCTCTTGGCCTTCTAGCCTGCTCCCAGTTTGGATTCTGTGGAATCACAGATTGTTACTTTACCTGGGTTTTGCTCCCTTGTGCTTTTAAACATCCAGACAAAAGGCATATAGGAGAAATATTTTTGGAGATATTGCATATCTGAAAAGTCTTTGTCCTCATACTGAATAGACAGCCTGGCTGGGTATAGAATTCTGCAGTAGAGATCATTTCCTCTAAGGATTTGGAAGTATGACTCCATTGTGTTCTACTGTCCAGTATTACTGGAGAGGAACCCCAAATTATTCAGACTTCCAAGCCTTTGTGTATGGTCTGTTCGTTCTTCCCCTTGTCCTCAGATACTGACATTTATTAACAACATGCCTTGATCTGTTTGCATTTCAGTTGTATTCTCATGCCATTTGTTTTGAGGAAATTTGTTTTTCTTGAATTCTTTTATGAACGGTTTCTCCCTTCTCATTCATTTCCCTGTTCTTTTTTTTTTTTGGTTCATATTAATTCGATATTAAACTTCTCAGACTGTCCATTTCTTTTATCCTTTTTCTTATTTTTCTCTGATACTTCCTGTAAGATTTTCATTTTTCTTTCACCCTTTTATTAAGCTTTTCATTTCTACTATTTCATACAACACACACACACACACACACACACACATTTTGTGGTGGGGCTTAAGGATTGAACCCAGGGCCTCACACATACTAGGCAAGCACTCTACTGCTAAGCAACATCCTCAGTCAAGTATATTATTAACAACTCTTTTTTTGGTCTCTGGACTTTTATAGTATTTTGTGAATTTCATATTATGCTATTTTACAGAATCCTATCATGGTTCAAAGTTGTAGTATCTTATTTTTCTGACATTACAGTTTTTTACTTTTAAGATATTTTCTCATCTTCACTGTTTCCACCAAAGCTCCCTCCCCCTCCCCCATTTATTCATTTTGTATCTTTATGGGATGTCCAGTAATCCTCTGTATCTGTTCCCATTCGGGAATGGAGGTCTAGAATTCTGGAAGTGGTAAGCTTATGAGTGCTGAGCAGGGTTGCTAAACTTTACTGTAGGGTGATCTAAACCATATTTTTCCTGGAATTCCAATGATGGTGTTTTTGGGGGGATTTTTGTGTTATCTTTTCTTGGGATACACACACACACACACACACACGTAGTTTTTGGTATATTCTTTGTTGTCGGTGGGCTTTATTTTATTCATTTATATGCAGTGCTGAGAATTGAACCCAGTGCCTCATACATGCTAGGCAAGTGCTCTACCACTGAGCCACAACCCCAGCCCTTGGGATATATATTTTTTTAATATAGAGAGGAACAAAGAAAATAAGAAGCCATAATCTCCTTGACAAGATAACCCTTAATGACATGGAAGTTAAAAGGCATTCATTCGTGCACCCAGTAAATATTTATTAAGGTCTTCCTAAGCCAGAGTGCGGGGGCATAGCAATGAACAGATCAAAGTCCCTGGAGCTTTCATTCCAGACTAGGAGACAGGCACGTGTGTGCCCCGAGCAGACTCCAGTGACAGGCAGGTATCTCCAATAGACAGAACATTTCTGCAACGATGCGAAGGTTCTAGACTTGTGCAGCCCACGGTCAGTCCCCAGCTATTGAGTGTGCTTGGTGTGACGAAGGAATGTGATTTTTAATTAAAATTCTGATGTAAATGGCCAGATGTGGCAAGTGGTTACCCCAGTGGACAGCACTGGAAAGTGCCACCCTCCCAGCGAGGCACAAGGGCTCTGGCTGCTGGGAGGGCACGTGACCTCACAAGAGAGGAGGGATGTGCATCTCCTACCTGGAAATAAAGCACCCAGCCTGTCCCGGGGCCCATCCATGAGCCATTTCCCACTCACAAAGGAGCTGCACAAACCTCAAGTCCCCTTTCCCTAAAGCAGGCATTATTATTATTTCTTTTAAAATAGGAAAGACACAAATACACACACATAGACACACACACACACACACACACACACACACACACACACACCTTCCCTGTACACTCCTTGAAAGTGTCTCTTGTTTTCCTCTTGCTTTTTTCTGAGGAGGACTCCTCTTGGCCACTTTTCCATGGAATGAGGTCTTACCTCTCCACTGCAGGGCCCAGCCCACCGTCCAGCCTGAATTCATTCACTCAGCCACTTTTTTTTTTTTTCCTTGAGACAGGATCTCTCTGTTGCCCAGGCTGGCCTCAAATTCCTGGGCTCAAGAGATCCTTCTGCCAGTCTCCCGTAGCTGGGACAGACAGCACACCATGCCCAGCTTACTCAGCCAGTCTTTATTAAGTACTTCATGTATACCAGATGCTGTTCTAGACCCTGTGGATGCAGTTTTAAACCAGAAAGGCAAAGTCTCTGCCCTCATGAGATGAAAATCCAGTGGAGAGAGACAGGCAGTACAGTGAACAGATAAAAACGTTGGCTGGTGTGTTCGGAGGCATAGGGGTAAGTGCTTATCACCAAGTCAGGGCAGGGTGAAAGCGTTTGCAAGACCTGGGAGGGGCTACAGGCTGCAGTATTAGGTAAGGGGCTTGAGAAGGTGTCTTTTGAACAGACCTTTGAAGGAGTGAGGGGTTGAGGCAGTGGCTATCTGGGAGAAGAATGTTCCAGCAGGGGGAACAGCCCGTGCTAAGGCCCTCAAGCAGCAGGAAGCTGTACCTGTTCCAGGTACAGCAGGAAGACCAGTGTGCCTCGCCCAAAGCAATGGAGGGGCATGGGGGCAGAGGGGTAAGGAGGAGTGAGGAGATGTCCAATGGCCTGGGCCTTGAAGCCCAAATAACTCAAGTCATACTGGGTAAAGTGGAGAGTCAGGGGAGGGTGGTGAGCTGAAGAGGGACAGGCACTAGATCGAAGATGACAGAGTGGAAATAAACACTGAAGAGGAGAGAGGCAGGGAATTTTTATTTTTCTCCAAACTTGTACCCCAACCAAAGCTGTAGGAAACAGCTGAGGGTTAGTTTTTTTGGTGCTGGGGATTGAATCCAGGGGCACTTAACCACGAAGCCACATCCCCAGAGATTATTTTTTGAGACAAGTTGCTTAGGGCCTCTCTAAATTGCCGAGGCTGGCCTCAAATTTGCAATCCTCCTGCTTTAGCCTCCTGAGTCACTGGGATGCAGGCACGCCACCACCACACCTGGCAAATAGCTGAGTTTTAATACCGATTTAGGTTTGGGAGGTGGTAGGGGCTAGGCACTAGATCCCAGAACAACTGAGCAAACAATTTAAAATGAATGCTGGGCTGAGGTGCAGCTCAGTGGTGGAGTGCGTGCCTGGCATGTTCAAGGTCCGGAGTTCCATCCCCAAAGCAAAAAAAAAAAAAAAACAAGTGAACATCATTTGATTCCACCCTCCTAAAATTCCCTCAGTTATTTCCACCACTGAAAGCCTTAACTTTTAGTTTTCTCTAAATGCTCTTCAGGCTCTCCCTCTGCCCCCATTTCCTTAAGGACCCTTGACGATCTCCTTCCATCTCATTCTAGTCCACAGCCCCTCCCTTCCTCCTCTTCAGGCTGACTCTGGAAACTCCAAATTCTTCCCACTCAAAAGTGGAGTGCAATTCACCTTTCGCCCCCAAGGGCATTTTCCTAAACAAAGAGAAACCTAGAGAGAAATTACAGTTTCCCTGCAAGGCAAAAGCGCCCACAGGCAGTGGCGGTATTTTTCTTGCCTGCATGTCCATTTCTGATGCCAGCAGGGATCTCCTGCCCTTTTGGATCTACAGGAAACTAACCCAGACCCCACTCTCCAGCCTCGGGACTGGACAGTGATTGCTCTCCCCGAGACCCTGCTAATTCTCAAACTCTGTGTTCTTTGCTCCACCCCAACTCTGCTTCTGCTCTGTCCATTCAATTTGGGGCAGCTGCTCCCAGTCTGTTTCCCCTGTCCGGGTCGGGGGCATGGACTAATTCAGCCTTTTTTCCTCATTCCCACACACTTCAGGCATTTATGTGTGACCATGTTAGTATGCCATCAGAGCTTTTCTGAGTTTTTGGTCACAGGGATTTACACCAGCTGATAGGCTAAGGGTTCTGGTAGAAAGCCTGCCTAACTGTGTGTGTGTGTGTGTGTGTGTGTGTGTGTGTATACTCAGAGGCCCCAGGTTCAACCCCCAGCACCACTGAAAACAGAAAAAACAGGCTAGCAATTCAAAAGTCAAGGATAAGCATTCTTCCCTGGAAGATCCTTTCCTTTCTCTGCAACCCGGGCTCCAGGCTTGTGTCATTGCCTACCTTGTACTCCCTGGGCCCTTACACTCTCCAACACTGTTTCATTTTAAATTAAATAAACTTAAAATTCCATCTTTTCATCCCACTGGCCACACTTCAGGTGCTGAAGAGGTATATGTGGCTAGTGGCTGCCCTATCGGGCAGTCACACTGGAATATCCCAAAACGGCAGACGGTTCTTTCGGACAATGCTAGGCTAGACAGACGGGTACTTCCCTCTCAGGACTTGTCTGGTGTCTGCAGAGGAAATGACCAGAATTTCACCCCACTGCCTGTCGTTAAAAAATAAATAAATATGAGGTCATATTCTAAATGGAATTCCAGGGCTAGTTTTGTGTTAATACATCCTGGATGCCTTCATTGGACAGATCATAAACATTTATCTGATATCACAGAATTGTTACAAAGTGTTCCCTGGCCTGGACTCATTTATTCACTCATTCATTTATTCTGATGATATTTATCAGCTGCCTTGTATGTGTCAGGAACTGTGCCCTGGCCATGTGGGAATGAGACCAACTGGGACCCTGCTCCCTGGGGCTTCAGTCTCCTGGGAGAGGTTGAGATGAGTTCAGTAATCATGGAGATTAGTACAGACTGGCCACAGTTGTGGAAGAATGATGCTTGGTGTGGGCCACAGTGTCTCATCCATGAGAACCAATCCCATACCCCTGCTTCTCATCCCCCCAAGTTTTAGAAAATAGGGCCTGGGGGGAGGACCCAAGTATGTTAAGGTATGTTTCTGGGCCTGTGTTTCCTCATCTGAAAACAAATGGACATCATAGTTTCTATCTCATAGGGATGTTGTGAGGATTAGCTGGATTTCCAGGTTAGATAGATCATGCCTGGTGTAGTCTATGTGCAACATAAGCAGTCATTCACATTATTATTATCATTCTCTCTTTGAAGCCTCAATCTTCCTCTTTAAAGTGCAGGACCCTTTTATTTATGTATTTTAAAATTCTTATTCATTTTATTTTATTGTAAAATACTAGGGGTACTAGGGGTTGAATTCAGGGCCTCACTCATGTTAGACAAGTACTCTATTCCTGATCTACACCCCCAGCCCCTAGAAACATTTTGAAAAATTGGTTTTCTACTTAAAAAAAAAAAAAAAATATATATATATATATATATATATATATATATATATATATATATATATATAATTTTCTCTGGAGGGCTACAGTGAAAATTAAAAACAGTTCATTATTTCATCAAAAGTCACAGTTAACATTTCTCCAGCGCCTCCTTTGCATCAAGCATCATCCAGCCTTTGCAAAAACTCTGGACTGGAGATATTGCAATTATGCCCATTTTACAGAGGTTGAAACTAAAGCACAAGAGAGTTTTGTCTTTGCTCAAGAGCTCCAGGTCGTTAAGATTTGGAGGGACTGGTGGTTAGGGGTGAGAGAGCTTCTGGGCTGGGTCTTGATGGCAAAGGAATGGGACTCACGCTGCCTTCATGCCCCCTGTCCTCAGGAAGCTGGACGCTTTCATTTATGATGCAGCAGTGCTCAACTACATGGCCCGCAAGGATGAGGGCTGCAAGCTTGTCACCATAGGCTCCGGCAAGGTCTTCGCCACCACAGGCTATGGCATCGCCCTGCACAAGGGCTCCCGCTGGAAACGGCCCATCGACCTGGCACTGCTGCAGTTCCTGGGGGATGGTGGGGCTGCCTGCAGGGACTTGCATTTTCACATGGGAGGCGGGAGAATGGGACCCCTGGGACCTGGGGAAGGAGAGATTGGGGACCTTAACACCAGGGTCTGCTAGATGAAGGGCTGGGGGGCGTGGACTCCCATAACAGAGGGGGGAGGATCCTGAGAGGGTGTTCATAGCAGGTGACCTCTGACACCACCTTCCCCAGATGAGATCGAGATGCTGGAGAGGCTGTGGCTCTCTGGGATCTGCCACAATGACAAAATCGAGGTGATGAGCAGTAAGCTGGACATCGACAACATGGCGGGTGTCTTCTACATGCTCCTAGTGGCCATGGGCCTCTCCCTGCTGGTCTTCGCCTGGGAACACCTGGTCTACTGGCGCCTGAGGCACTGTCTGGGGCCCACCCACCGCATGGACTTCCTGTTGGCCTTCTCCAGGGTATGTAGCGGGAGGAGACCCGCAGAGACAGGGAGGTACCGGCAGAGTTGAGGAAGGAAGGGAAGAACGTGGTGACGCATGCGTAGATGTGGGGAGAAAGAGGCAGGGACTAACGGTGGTGGAAGGGTCCCAGGCGGAGGCCTGGAGAGGAGGGAAGCACCCCCAAGGGAGGGCAGATGTCCTTGCATCCTGCGCTGACCCCATTCTCTCACCCGCCACACAGGGCATGTACAGCTGCTGCAGCGCCGAGGCCGCTCCTCCGCCAGCCAAGCCCCCTCCGCCTCCTCAGCCTCTGCCCAGCCCCGCGTACCCCACTGCGCGGCAGGCTCCGGGCCCCGCGCCATTCGTGCCCCGAGAGCGCGCTGCCGTGGATCGCTGGCGCCGGGCCAAGGGCGCAGGGCCGCCAGGAGGCGTGGGCCTGGCCGACGGCTTCCACCGTTACTACGGCCCCATCGAACCACAGGGCCTAGGCTTGAGCGAGGCGCGCTCCGCGCCCCGGGGTGCGGCCGGGCGCCCGATGTCCCCTCCCGCTGCGCAGCCCCCACAGAAGCCACCGCCCTCCTACTTTGCCATCGTGCGCGACAAGGACCCGGCCGAGCCACCCCCGGGCTCCTTCCCTGGCTTCCCGTCGCCGCCCGCGCCCCCCGCCGCCGCGGCCACCGGCGTCGGGCCACCGCTCTGCCGCCTGGCCTTCGAGGACGAGAGCCCGCCGGCGCCGGCGCGCTGGCCGCGTTCTGACCCCGAGAGCCAGCCCCTGCTGGGGCCTGGCGCGGGCGGCACCGGGGGAGCCGGGGGTGCGGCGGGCGGGGCCCCAGCCGCACCGCCCCCGTGTCGCGCTGCGCCGCCCCCCTGCCCTTACCTAGACCTCGAGCCATCGCCGTCGGACTCGGAGGACTCGGAGAGCCTGGGCGGCGCATCGCTGGGCGGCTTGGAGCCGTGGTGGTTTGCCGACTTCCCTTATCCCTACGCCGAACGTCTGGGGCCGCCACCCGGCCGCTACTGGTCGGTCGATAAGCTTGGGGGCTGGCGCGCCGGCAGCTGGGACTACCTGCCCCCACGCAGCGGTCCAGCTGCCTGGCACTGTCGCCACTGCGCCAGCCTGGAGCTGCTGCCGCCGCCGCGCCATCTCAGCTGCTCGCACGACGGCCTGGACGGCGGTTGGTGGGCGCCGCCACCTCCGCCTTGGGCCGCTGGGCCCCCGCCACGGCGCCGGGCCCGCTGCGGATGCCCGCGGCCGCACCCTCACCGCCCGCGGGCCTCTCACCGAGCGCCAGCCCCCGCGCCACATCACCATCGGCACCGGCGCACCGCGGGGGGCTGGGACCTCCCTCCACCCGGGCCCACCTCGCGCTCACTCGAGGACCTCAGTTCCTGTCCCCGCGCGGCCCCCGCGCGTAGGCTCACGGGGCCCTCCCGCCACGCGCGCCGGTGCCCGCACGCCGCGCACTGGGGGCCACCGCTGCCCGCTGCGCCTCACCGGAGACACCGGGGCGGGGATCTGGGCACCCGCAGGGGCTCGGCGCACTTCTCCAGCCTCGAGTCCGAAGTATGACGCGGCCCAGGGGGCCCCACTGCCCCCTCGGTCAGCGCAGGCCACGGCCCGAGGGGGCGCGCTCAAGAGACAGGACCCGCGTGGGTTGGGAAGGAAGGAATGGAACTGACCGTACCCCGCCTGGAGTAGCGCCCCCTTGCATTGGGGGAACCACGAGCCAGAGGGGATTTGGTTGCCCAGATCTCACCCAGCCTGAGAGCGAGGGAGCGGGAGGGGGCGGGGGGTCATGGAACCCACCCGACTTTTTTTAAAACCCGACAAGGGCTTTTTAATGTCACCAGATGGGGCGGGAGGTGGGGGGGGTCACTCCACGCCCGCGCCCCGCCCCCACGCCCGGGGCCGTGGTCCCCACATCACTGTGCAGCTCCCCGGCCCAGCCACGCCTCCGGGGAAGCCCGTTTTTAACCTTTCATCCATCGGGACTCAAAACTGTGAGACGCGTTCGCCAAACTGTGACCCCAGACCTTGACCCCGCCACACAGAAACCCCTGACCCCAGACTGTGACTTCCGACACCTAAAATGGTCATCCGACCCCAGACTGTGACCCGAACCCCAGACTGTGCCCCAACCAGACTGTGACCCTTGATGTCAAACCTTGACACCCCACCCCTCCTTGTTTTCCATTCTTTGGCTTTTTCCCTACTTTGACCTACGACCGACCTGTTTCCAACGGAAGCCCCACCTTCCCCTGTCCCTCAGTGATCCCAAACCCCCTCAAGCCCAAACTTCCACCCTTCCCATCTCCCTACCACTCCAAGTGTCACCAACCACATCCTCTCTAAACCCAACCCTTGTGATCCTTCAGTGATGACCCAGCAGACCCCCCACCAAAGCCTCCTCTTCCCAGATCTCCAGCAGGGTCTGGGGCTGGGTTGTGGAGGGGAGGATCTTCACACTTCACCACCAACCTTCCTTCCACGCTCCTGTTCCACATCGCAGTGTTTGGAATAAACCATGTTTTTATGCCACCTCAGTCCAAGCCTGAGCTCTGTATCTGTCCCTTAGTCCCCCTTAACTTCTCTGGAGAAAACAAACTGAGAAATGTCCCACAGGGGAAGAGGAGACAGAATCAGAACAGACTCTGAAGGGACGTGGAGAAAAACCCAGGGAAAGGAGGTGGGAAAAGAACCGAGGAGAAAGAGGTCGACAGTGGGCTAGGGCAGAGAGAGCCCTCAAAAGAGTGGTGAGAAAAATCCGGTATAGAGAAACATTTCAGGATCAAACTCAGGGTCCCATTTCCTATGGCCACAAGCAACAAGGCTTGCTAGATTCATAATGCCCTGCTCAGGCAAGCACGGAGAGTCTTTATCACATCCAGCCAATCCCCACCCTTGGATGCCCTTAATCTCACCAATGAGAATCTATTTCTAACATTTCATTACGCCAATTAACCAAACTGCTGGTACCGATAGGCGATAAAGAGAGCCAACGCACTGTAATAGCTGCCTCCAGAGGGTGGACTTTCTGAGTAAGTGCTCGCTGACCAGAGCTGCAGTGTAAATGCCTGGTTAGGCAATTGACTGTCCCTAGAGGGTAGATTTAACCGACTAACTTACACATAATATCCAGCCTGTCTACACTAGAGACTTTTGAAATAAATTACAGCCATCATAACGGGGAGAGAAGAAGAAACCGGCTTTATGGGTCCTCAGGGAGCAGAAACTCAGTCACCCTGCCAGTAAGTGCTCGAGTTTGCATAGATGAATAATTAATTAAGTGGAAAGACAGCCCTGGGAATGAAAGGTGGAAGATGGAGGCGGGTTCGGAACTCTAGTAAATGGGGGTTGGGGGGCGGCCTCCTGTAAAACTACAACTCCCACGAGCCTTTGCCATCGCCACGGGAAAGGCGCCCTAGGTCACGCGGAACACAGTTTTTCCTTAGCCGCTGAGTCCTCTCCTGGGGCTCGGACTCTGCGTGTTAGTTATGGGTCTCTCAAGGCTCCGCTCCCTCTAATTGGTGGTCCGCGAGGTTTCCAGGGCAACCGCGCAGTGGGCGGATCTTAGAAGGTAGAAGCGAGACCCGGAAGTGACGCTCTTACCTCGCGACGGCCGCGAGAAGGGTGGAAGATGGCTGCGCGCAAGGGAAGGCGTCGCACGTGTGAGACTGGGGAACCCATGGAGGCCGAATCCCGGGACGCAGGTTCTGAGGGACCGCCCCAGGTCTACCTGCCCGGCCGTGGACCGCCGCTGCGCGAAGGAGAGGAGCTGGTCATGGATGAGGAGGCTTATGTGCTGTACCACCGTGCGCAGACTGGTAGGACTGAGGGCTCGGACTCCTGGGTCTTGAGGAAGGGACTGTTCCTGAGCATTAAACTTAAAAGAGGGCTGGGGTTGTGGCTCAGCGGTAGAACGCTTGCCTAGCATGTGTGACGCCATAGGTTCGATTCTCAGCTCCACATACAAATAAGTAAAAGAATTCATCAACAACTAATAAAAATATTTTTTAAAAAAGGGGGCTGGGGAGATAGCTCATTTGGTAGAGTGCTTGCCTTGCATGCACAAGTCCCCAGGTTCGAACTTCAGCACCACAAAAAAAAAAAAAAAAAACCTAGAATAGATGTCCAGAAAAAGAAAGCTGGTCGAGAGGCTGAGACAGGAAGACCGCCAATTCAAAGCCAGCGTCAGCAACCGTGCTAAACAACTCAATGAGACCCTGTCTCTAAATAAAATACAAAAAATAGGCTGGGGATGTGGCTTAGTGGGTGAGTGCTCTTGAGTTCAATCCCTGGTACAAAAAAAAAAAAAAAAGAAAGTAAGCTGGGTTTAGGAGAGGTTATGTCACACAGGAGATGGTTGGTCCCTGAGGAAGGTGGAGGCTGAGATTGTCCCATCCTAAATCCTTTCTTTCTATCCCTAGGTGCCCCCTGTCTCAGCTTCGACATAGTCCAAGATCACCTGGGAGACAACCGGACAGAGCTTCCTCTTACACTTTACCTGTGTGCGGGGACCCAGGCGGAGACTTCCCAGAGCAACAGGTGAGTGAGATCCTTGGCTTTGTTTCCTGGGAGCAAGGGTCTGAGCTTCCACATACAGCTTCCTTCCTCAGGACCAAGGAGTTAGGGTTTCTGCCTCACTGGGACCCAAGAGTCTTGAGTTTCCAGCTTCCTTTTTGCCCTCTTTGTTTTGTTTTTGTTTGTTTGTTTGTTTGTTTGTTTTTGTACCAGGGATTGAACCCGGAGTCACTTAACCACTGAGCCACATCCCAGCCTTTTTTTTTTTCTTCATCTTATTTAGAGACAGGGTTTCACTGAATTGCTGAGACTGGCTTTCAATTCATGATCCCCCTGCCTCACCCTCCCTGTTGGCATGACAGGCTTCCAGCCCTTTGCTGTAATTCTTGACATTCACTAACATCTTGATATTGACTGCCTGACTCATCCCATACCTCCTCCAGACTGATGATACTTCGAATGCACAATCTGCATGGGACTAAATCCCCATCCTCAGAGGACAGTGATGATGAGGAGGAGGAAGATGAAGAGGATGAAGAAGAGCGGAAGCCTCAGCTGGAGCTGGCCATGGTACCTCACTATGGTGGCATCAACCGAGTTCGGGTAAGGATAGTCCCAGTAATCTACTTTGCGTTCTCTGAGGATGTCAAACCCCACCATGTGCACAGATTTTTTGGGCACCTCCTCATGCCCTTCAACTTTTAGAAAAGTACTTGGCGTGTGACTCTGTAATTGTCATGTGCTAGGTATTGTTTTATATTATGGTATTATTTATTATATCTTTTGCTTTCCTTATATGTAAAATGGTAAGAATTATAAAAATTTAGCCTATTGAACTGATGTGAGGATAAAATGAAATAATGTATAGTGCCCTGGAAGAGCATCTGTTTTTAATGTGTGATATTTTTTGTTAAGTGATTACCTAGATGTGGTTTTGGGATTTAGAAGTTTGTTTGCTTCACCGTTAAAAATCTTGTGATCAGGGCTGGGGATGTGGCTCGAGTGGTAGCACGCTCGCCTGGCATGCGTGCGGCCCGGGCCGATCCTCAGCACCACATACCAACAAAGATGTTGTGTCCACCGAGAACTAAAAAATAAATATTTTAAAAAAAAATTCTCTCTCTCTCCCCCTATCTCTCTCTCTCTTTTTTTTTTAAAGAGAGAGTGAGAGAGGAGGGAGGGAGAGAGAGAGAATATTTTTAATATTTATTTTTTTGTTCTCGGCGGACACAACATCTTTGTTGGTATGTGGTGCTGAGGATCGAACCCGGGCCGCACGCATGCCAGGCGAGCGCGCTACCGCTTGAGCCACATCCCCAGCCCTCTCTCTCTCTTAAAAAAAAAAAAAAAAATCTTGTGATCAAATAGGTGCACAAATAAAAGGAGATAGTACACTATGAAGAGTACTTAGAACAGTATCAACCCATAACTTGTCCTGTGTGTTTCCAGTAAGTTATTGCTGTGCTTCAGGTACTATCCTAAATGTTGAATTTTTTTTTTTTTTTTTTTTTAATGGGTAAGCTAAGTTTTCTAGTACACTCTAACAACGTTAAACACCTTTTGCAACTTCTTCCCTCCTACCTCCCTCAACCCATAAATGTTGAGCATCTCTGGCCCTGTGAACTTATATGCCAGTGGGGAAAGGAATAAGAAGAAATTGATACCTGTGTAGTTTGTCATAAGGTGCTAAGTTTTGTGGAGAAGAATTTCAGTTAAGCAGGATAAGGGGGGTAGTGTTTCTGGCATAGCGTTGCTATTTTAAAGAGCACAATTAAGAGCATTTAATGAGCAGGTACCCTTTGAATAGACCCCCAGGAAGTAAAGGAGTGAGCCCATGATGTCTGTTACAACGGATTTGCAAGCAGAATTTGCAGTAGAGTGTCAGCAGGAGAGGCCGAGAGAACAGGTTGGGAGTGTGCTTTTTTAGTGTAGCCTGCGTGAGTATTCGATATGAGAAAGAAGAAGCCAGGGGTCCTGAAGCTTTGGGCCTGGGATGGAGAGCACTTGGGGGAGTAGGCTGCAGTTGGTGGAAAAGGAAAGAGGTCAGGGTTAGGGGGTGCTGGAAATCAGGTGCAAAAGGACTTGGTTTTGTCATGTTTGATAGCTTTGGGGAGACCAGGATATCTGGAATAGAGTGGTTGGGAGATGGTTTGAAGATCTGGGAGAAGGGGCACAGAGGATAAAGATGGTTTAGGCCATTAATAGGACTTGGATTTCAGGCTGGGCACAGGGGCACATACCTGTAATCCCAGTAACTCTGGAGGGTGAGATAGAAGGATGGTTTGAAGTCAGTCTTGGCAACTTAATGAGGCTCTTTCTCAAAATAACAAGGGCTAGAAGTATAGCTCTGGTAGAGCAGGCCTGGATTCAATCCCTAGTACCACCCCAATGATTAAAAAAAAAAAAAAGAAAAAGAGGACTTAGGCTTCTACTTGGGAAAAATTAGAAACCATTGGAGGCTTAGAGCAGAGAATGACAGAATCTCACATTTGTTTTAAAAGGCTCCCCCTGACTGTTGTAGAATCTAAAGGTTGAGGGCTAGAGAAAGCTGTTAGAGTAATTTAAGGGAAAGATGAAATCACTAGAGAGTGAGTGTCAAGAGAACAGGTTGGGAGTGTGCTTTTTTAGTGTAGCCAGTATGAGTATTGGATATGAGAAAGAAGAAACCAGGAGTCCTGAAGCTTTGGGCCTGAGATGGAGAGCACTTGGGGGAGTAGGCTGCAGCTGGTGGAAGAGGAAAGAGGTCAGGGTTAGGGGGTGCTGGAAGCCTTGAGGCTGGATGATATCTCCCAGTGAGCAAAGACACAGGGTCAAAATGATCTGAGGACTGACCCCTGTGATCCCTCAGCATTGGGAAGATGAAGAAGAACGGAAGCCTCAGCTGGAGCTGGCCATGGTGCCTCACGGTGGCAGCATCAACCTAGTTTGGGTCCATTGTGGCCCCAGCAGAGTCTGATCGCGCTCCTAGAGCGGGTGGGAGTTAGCCAGCCACAATTCCCAGGTGTCTCAGAGCTTTGTGCTCTCACCCACACTACCTACCTCTGCTATAGTCTGGGGAGTTGATCCAGTTACAAACTGGTCTTGCAGGTTGTGATCTCTTTCCCACAAAAGTTTTGGGGAGTTAGTAGTGCCAACCCTGGGGTATCTGGGGAACTGTAGTTCTGAATCTCAGGGCTGCTGGAAGCCTGTGGTCCCACCCTGAGCCTCCTATTCTCTATTTCATGCACCCCTCTCCCGCAGGTATCGTGGCTGGGTGAAGAACCTGTGGCTGGAGTGTGGTCAGAGAAGGGCCAGGTGGAGGTATTTGCACTGCGGCGGCTTCTGCAGGTAGTAGATGACCCCCAGGCCATGGCAGTCTTCCTCCGGGATGAGCAGGCCCGAGTGAAGCCTATCTTTACCTTTGCTGGCCACATGGGTGAGGGCTTTGCCCTGGACTGGTCTTCCCGGGTACCTGGTGAGTCCTGGGGTTTTCACATGGTTTGGGGAGGTGTGAGGGAACAAGGTCCACAGCAGGAGGGGGTAGTTAGACTTCAATGAGGGCAGGGAGCTGTGGACAGGTGGGGTGAGGTAGTTTCCTGACTCCCCTAGGTCGCTTGCTGACTGGTGACTGTCAGAAGAATATTCACCTCTGGACACCTTCAGATGGTGGTTCCTGGCATGTGGACCAGCGGCCATTTGTGGGCCACACACGCTCCGTGGAGGACCTGCAATGGTCCCCAACTGAGGATACGGTGAGGGAGGACTTGGGGGCTTAGATGCCTGGGATGATATGGGGCAGGATAGGGACCTGGAGTCCTTGGGAGGAGGGGACTGAACTGGGGTCTGAGAGATTCTGTTTGTAGGCTAAGCCCTAATCAGGGGCGTATGGAAAGACAGTAGCTGGTAGATGAGTTCCTGTCTTCAGGAAGGGTTGGAGGTACATATGAGCACTCAGAATTATTCTACTTGTTCAGGTGTTTGCCTCCTGCTCCGCTGATGCCTCCATTCGCATTTGGGACATCCGGGCTGCCCCTGGCAAGGCCTGCATGCTCACCACAGCCAGTGCCCATGATGGGGATGTCAACGTCATCAGCTGGAGTCGCCGGGAGCCCTTTCTGCTCAGTGGTGGGGATGATGGGGCCCTCAAGGTCTGGGACCTGCGGCAGTTCAAGGTATTTTCCCAGAAATCACCAGGATCTGTAGGTTTTTCCCTCCTAAAATAGTCCAGTCCAGCCTCTTTTGGCGGGGTACAGGATGTACCAGATTGAACCCAGCAGCGCTTAACCACTGAGCCACATCCCCAGCCCATCTTTTTATTTTTTACTTAGAGACACAGTCTCACCAAGTTCCCGAGGCTGGCTTTCAGGAGTTGTGGGTTGTGTTTTAGTAGATTTTACAGCATTGGCCAAGTAAGAATTGGGGTCCGCCTCACTCATTGCAGGAGAGGAAACTGGGCAATGAAAGGACAGGAGCAGAAGTGATGTCACAGCTAAGTAAGCGTTGACTTTGTAGATCTAAGAGGCCCCCTAGGCAGGAGAAACCGCAGCATCTGATGTCCCTCTAGATGGAGCCAGGGTGTCACCTGTCTGTCCTTCCTGCACCACCACATCGTAATTCTTTTTCCCCTTCAACTTAATCAACTCTGTAGAATCACTCTAGGGAAGCTTCCAGGCCAGCGGGCCCAGAGCCATTAATGGACCAGTCCCAGCTAGTGAGATGCCCGTTCCAGTAGCACCTCTGCCCAACACAGGTGCTGTCATCCTTTGATGACTGCCTGGAGCTTTGGAGAGCTGTGCTACTACCCTATTGAGGCCTTGGCCTTGACCAGTGAGGACACACTAGGAAACACCCCTCCTTTATGGGAAGGGAAAATGAGGCAGTCGAAGGGTGGGCAGGGGCGGTGCTCTGGTATCCCAGAGCTGAGAAATGCTTTGCAGATGAAGCCACAGCCCCTGGGACTGCTGCTGTCCTTTGTGCCATCTACCTTTTGTAGGCTTGGGGCTTAAGGGTAAACAGCGTGTGTGAACTCTGATGCTCAGGCTGAAGTGTTCAAAGCCCTTGACTCCCATCTTTTCTCGCAGTCTGGCTCCCCGGTGGCCACTTTCAAGCAGCATGTGGCCCCTGTGACCTCTGTTGAGTGGCACCCCCAGGACAGCGGGGTCTTCGCAGCCTCAGGTGCAGACAACCAGATCACACAGTGGGACCTGGCTGTGGAGCGGGACCCTGAGGCAGGCGACGTGGAGGCTGACCCTGGGCTGGCGTCCCTCCCGCAGCAGCTGCTGTTCGTACACCAGGGTGAGACAGACCTGAAGGAGCTGCACTGGCACCCGCAGTGCCCGGGGGTCCTGGTCAGCACCGCTCTGTCTGGCTTCACCGTATTCCGCACCATCAGCGTCTGAGGCAACCCCACGGCCTCCAGCCCTGCCTTTTACCTGGGAACTGAAGCTGAAGTTGGTTTGCCTGGAAGGGGTTCATTCAGGTCTCTTGAGTAGCCTCTCAAAAGAAGGGCTTAGTTTAACTGGCCCATGGAGAGCAGAAAAGATGGATTCCGCTCCCTTGAAGGACTTGGTTTGACCCTGGCTCTGTGAAGCCATGCCATCAAAGATGATTCCAGCAAAGACCTCCACCAGTCAGAGCACTTGATTAGCCAACTATGGCTTGAATATGGAATTCTTGTCAGCTTTGTCACCTGGCTTGACCCTTTGACCTCTGCCCCAGGACCTAGTTTTGACTATTGGTCTCCCCCAGGGACTTCAAGGGCTTTACCTTGGCTGGACCAACTTTGAGGTATGGGCTCCTCTGGTGGAATTTGGTTCTGCACCTTGTCTTTACCTTGTCTTCCAGCCAGCTGGGTTTGGCCAGGAATTTCCAGTGAGGGGGTCTGTAGGGAGCCCTCTCCTCCCTGAGCTGAGGGCTGGTACTGTTGGGGGAGGAAGATCAAAGAGGCAATAAAGGACCCAAATGAGGACTGAAGTGCTGTTGAGAATCTGATCCTTCCAATCCCATACCTGTGAGGAGACTGAAGTGGCTGGAGAGGCCAAAGGTGGCAGCCAGTTTTCCTAGGCTGCTGTGCTGGTCTTCCCACCCCCCGCCCAGCAGCTGCTGGAGGAGGCCGTAGGATGACACTGCTCCCTGTAGTCCTACCCTCACCCCCCTGAGTTTTATTAATCTGCAACTCACTCTGGATGGGTGAAAGTGTCTTATAAATCTTTGCCACTTACTATAGCTTCATCCTAGGAGGAGGGGGGCAAGGAAGCCACCACTTCTCTGTCTCCTTCACCTCATTACTTCTTGGTGTTCCCTGAACTGCTGTACTCCATCCCCATCTTTCCATGTCTCCTTGCCCCAACTGCTGCCTCCCTGCCCCCCACCCATTCTTGGCTACCGTCTCTTTTCCAGCCTGCCTGGGCTGCAGCCCAGCTACCCTGCCTGGCCAGCCTCCCTGGCCCCCCCTCTGCAGCTCTGAGCTGGCCTCGCTCCCGCCCCCTCTACCCAGTCCTCTGATCTGCTCTGGACTCAGGTTGGGTGCCCAGCTCAGGCCCTGGAGGCTGAGAACAGACCGCAGCCCCTCAGCCCAGGCAGAGGAGCCCCCAGCACAGGGCATGGGGGTGGGCCGCCTTCCCAGGTATGTGCCTCCATGCAAGATTGGGCCTGAGAGCCAACACCCCCACCCCTCCTCCACGCCCCATGCCTCCCCACCATCTCAAGGGTACTCTAGCCCGGGAGAACTTCCCCACCCTACAGTCCACCCTTGGTTCCTGCCTTCTTACCACTCCGTCCTGTCAGGCAGCCCCTCCTTGCCCATCTCTCTCTGTTTCTTAAGACATGATCTCCATACTCTTTTCCCCAATTGCTGTTGTCTCCCTGCCTCTTTCTGTCCCTGCTCCCTTTGGGTCTCTGACCCTCTCTCTGTCCCTCTCCGACTCAGCCCCCTCTTTGAGTTTCTGTACCTTCTCTGGGTCGGTCTGTCTCAGGGCTCCTTCTCAACGCTCTTTCCTGCCCGGCTCTGATTCTGCTGCTCTGTCTGCCCTCAGCCCCACACTCCTTGCTGTCAGTCTGTGCTCGTCAACTTGCTGTCCAGACCCCATTCATTGGGGGAAATGGGGGGAGACTCCTTGGTTTCAGGGGAAGGCTGAAGGTATGTGTACATTTGTGGGGGACAAGCTAGTACCCAAGGGCGGGGCCTCTTAGCCCCAGATTAAACAGTGACTTTGACACGAAGTTGAAGCACCTTAAGCCCTGTCTCCTTTATATGGAAACATTAAGCTGCTCTCGTGGGTCAGGTGGAGGATTCGGGGGGAGCTTTGGGCTTGGGATTTCTTTCTCCCATCCTGCCTTTGCAGGGGGAGGAGGGGAACGTGGTGTCCTGAGCCTGAGTCGCATTCACCAGCCTGGGAGCTGGGCCATGTTGGCTGCAGACAGGGCCCCCTGGAGGTGAAGGTCCCCAGCGTCCCTGTGAGATGGACATAGTCAGATCTGCCCCACAGGGTGAGGTGGCATCACAGGATTGAAGAACAGACTCTTGGGCAGAAAGACTCAGGACCCAAAGCAGTTTCCCACCCCTGCAGCCTGTGGCCCAGGGAGCCGTGGTCCTCACTAACTCTGCTCCTTGGCTGTGAAATGAGATCATGAACTTGACCTCCCAGCATCCTGAGCAGTCAAGGTGAGCCATGGGGGCTATCAGTAGGCGGGCTGTAGACATCCCTTGTAAGTGCCCAGGAAGCTGGCCATGGTGTGTGGCTGGGACTTGGGCACTTCAGAGGCCTGGGTGGGAATCTAGATTTTGGCCCCTTCCTGGCCGAGGGACCTGAGACAAGGACTAAAAAAAAAAGCCGGAGGGGGACTAGTGCAGGGAGGATTTTCTGGGCTTGAGATCGCTGCACATGGAGATAGATGGCATGGCGTGTCGTGGACCCTGCAGATCTGCATTTTAGGCAACTGCTTCCCCTTTCCAGGAGAGCAGTCTTTAACACCCAGGATGCTGAGGCGATGACAGGTTGGGACACATTGTGGGCACTGGAGGCAGCCCAGCCCCATCCACTCTAGCTGACCAGGTGGATCCTGGAGGCCAGGAGGAGGGGGATGTGGTATCCTAATGAGGCCATGCAGAGCTCTGGGAGGCAAGGGGATCTTGCTAGCAAACAGACAGTCCTCAGATGGAGTGTCCCAGGCTAAGACACCCATGGGGATCCCCAGAGACTGGCTCTTTTGGCCCACAGCTCGGTACAGGGGTGCTGGATAAATGTTTGTGGAAATGTGTAGGAATTGTTTAGCCCCTGGTAGCCCTTGTCCCAGCCACACCAGCTACTAGTTAACCTTGCAGTTGCTGAAGGGTGTGAGGTATGCCTGCCTGTGCTCAGCCCGCCTCTCCTGCCCTCTGCCCTCCTGGGCTGTGGGGATTCCCTTCATTTCCTGGAGGAGAGAGCTGGGGCAGCTGACTTTTCAAAAGTCCCAGGTCTTTAGACCCCTCTTCCTTTCAGCTGAGAGTCCATTCCACAGACAAAGAACTTGAGAAAAGAAGCCAGGGATTTGAGGTACATGAGGGGTCAGCAACTGACCCGATATCAGGCCTTGGATCTTTAGGATGGGGAGGTACTTCCTGGTGGATGAAGTCCGAATTTCTCTATTTTACAATGAACTCAACAAACCCAGAGAGATTTGCCCCAGATCAGAAAGTCATAGCCGCGCTAGTCTGTTCATGTGGGAACAGCTCCACTGGTATGTGACTCACATGCCACACCTTGCCCCACACTTGTGTGGTGTGCTTAGTAGATTCACAGGTGCACAGCTGTCACCCCTAAGTAATTTTTAGAATATTTTCATCACCCCCAAAGAAATCCCATGTCGTCTGTCATGGCCTAATCTCCCATTTCCCCAGAATGAGGCACCTATCATCTATTTATTTATTTTTGTTGTAGATGAACACAATACCTTTATTTTATTATATTTTTTAATGTGGTGCTGATAATCCAACCCGGTGCCCCACGTGTACCAGGCAAGTTGTTTACCACTGAGCCACAACCCCAGCCCCTCAATGTGCTTAATTAATTTACAGCCTTGTCTGTTTTGGACATCTTAAATACAGCCATCCTCAGCATCCACGGGATTTGTTCCAGGATTCCCTCTGATACCATCGTCCTCAGATGCCCAAGTGCCTTGTATAAAATGGTGTACTATCTGCATACAACCAGCACACATCCTCCCGGGTACTTAAAATCATCTCTAGGTTCACAATGTTATATGGTATTGCGTAGAGAATAATGACAAGGAAGAGAAAATTTTTATCGCTATGTATTCAGTACAGAGGAAATGTTTTTCCTGATATATTCTAATTTTGATTGAATTCATGGATGCAGAAGCGGTGGTTACAGAGGGCTGACTATAAATGGAATCATACCATACATGGCCTTGGCAGTTGGCTCCTCTCCCTTAGAATGTTCTCAAGGTTCATCCTTATTGTTGCATGTATCTCATTTCTTTTTATTGTCAAGTACTGTTCTTTGGAGGAACATACCACATTTTTAATCCATTCATGAGATGCTTTTATGAATGGTGCTACTAGGAGCATTTGTGTGCAAGCTTTTGTGTGAACATTTGTTTTCATTTTTCATGGGTACACAGATACCTAGGAGTGGCATTGCTGGGTCACAACGTAACTCTTTGTTCAGTCACTTAAGGATCTGCCAGACGGGTTTCCACAGGAGCTGCACAACTTGACATTCCCACCAGTACCGTATGAGGGTGACAGTTTGTCTACATTCTCACCAACACTTGTTATTTTATTTTAGTTTTTTAAATTACCATCTTAGGTTTATGGAGTATCTCATTGTGTGGGAAGCTGTTTCTACTTACTTTTTAATTTTTATTTTTTAATGCTGAGGATTGAACCCAGAGTCTCAAGAATGTGAAGCACACATTTTCCCACTGGGTTAATTACATTCCTGGCTTCATTGTGGGGGGTTTGTGTTTTGTTTTGCTACTGGGGATTGAACCCAGGGGTGCTTAACCTTGAGCTACATTCTAGCTCTTTTTTTTTTTTTTGCAATTTGAGAGACAGGGTCTCACTGAGTTGCTTAGGGTCTCCCTAAGTTGCTGAGGCAGGTTTGGAAGTTATGATCCTCCTGCCTCAGTCTCCTCCTGCCTGAGTCAATAGGATTACTTTCGCTTCTCTAATGGCTAAGTAACTTTCCCTGGGCTTTTTGGCATTCATATGTCATTGGAGAAATTATACAGATCCTTTGCCCACTTTTATACTGGATAATTTGTCTCTGCAAATATTGCAACTCAGTGCTGCACATTTTAAAGCAGATACATGATTTGCAACTATTTTCTCCCATTGGTGGTTTGTTTCACTTTCTTGAAGTGTTCTTTAAAGCACAAGTTTCTCATGTATCTATTTTTCCCTTTGTTGCTTGTGCTTTCCAGACTGTTTTTGAGCAACAGCTGACCTCAGAGCCCAGCTCATCTCTTCATGCTGAGAACAGAGCTCAGCCTCTGAGAGGTGCAGACTGGGGAGCTAGTCTGCTGCATTCAAATCCCAGCTCACTTTGGTGAGATTATGGGCAAGTTATTTCAGCTTCCTGTACCCAGTTTCCTCTCTGTAAAATGGGCATAATATCTACTTCAAAAGTTTTTTGTGGGGCTAAGTATATACATAAAGTGCTTACAACAGTGTCTAAGTCATATAAATTTTAGTATGATTCTTATAACAAAATTATATAAATTCAGTATGGAATAAATGTCTGCTACAATTGTGGTTGTTGCTGTTGTCACCACATAAGTATCTCCTACAGCATCACCATCTTTGTTGCTGAACTTTTCAAACATGGACATTGTGTTCTGCTTTGCCAGGCGAGGCCTCGGAGGCCCAACAGAGCGCATGCCGGCCCACGAGCCCACCGATTCCTGGCACCCTGACGTTCTTGCCTGTTTCTTATCCCCACAGATTCAGAACGCCCGCCCCGCACTAGGCCAAGTGGAGGGGGTCCCCCCGCCCAATGGGCCTGGCCAGGGCCCTGCGCCGCCTCAGCGGCGTCCAGGAGTCAGGGGACAGCCGGGCAGCTGATGAAGAGGAGGCCGGGCCAGCGCTGTGCGGCAACGGGTGGGCGCCGGCACAGTCCCCCGTGGGCCCACGCCGCGGCCGCTTCGTCAAAAAGGACGGGCACTGCAACGTGCGCTTCGTGAACCTGGGCGGCCAGGGTGCGCGCTACCTGAGCGACCTGTTCACCACGTGCGTGGACGTGCGCTGGCGCTGGATGTGCCTGTTCTTCTCCTGCTCCTTCCTGGGCTCCTGGCTGCTCTTCGGCCTGGCCTTCTGGCTCATCGCATCACTGCATGGTGACCTGGCCGCCCCTCCGCCCCCGGCCCCCTGCTTCTCGCAGGTGGCTAGCTTCCTGGCCGCCTTCCTCTTTGCGCTGGAAACGCAGACATCCATCGGCTACGGCGTGCGCAGCGTCACCGAGGAGTGCCCGGCGGCTGTGGCCGCCGTGGTGCTGCAGTGCATTGCTGGCTGCGTGCTCGACGCGTTTGTCGTGGGTGCCGTCATGGCCAAGATGGCCAAGCCCAAGAAGCGCAACGAGACCCTCGTCTTCAGTGAGAACGCGGTGGTGGCGCTTCGGGACCACCGCCTCTGCCTCATGTGGCGCGTGGGCAACCTGCGCCGCAGCCACCTGGTGGAAGCCCATGTGCGGGCCCAGCTGCTGCAGGTGCGCCCTGGAAGATGAGGGCCCTGGGGGTTGCAGAGTCCGAGGCCCCAGGAACAGGGATGCCAGGGCCTGCAGGGGCGGGGACTGCGATGCCCAGTGGTGGTAGCTTTTCCTAAAGGTCTAGGAAAACCAGACAGAACCTGAGACACAAAGATCTTCCCGAGAGCCAAGTCAGGGGCACGCGCTTGTAATCCCAGCCACTCCTGAGGCCGAGGCAGGAGGACCGCGGGTTCAAAGCCAATCTGGGCAACCTTGAGAGACCCTGTTTCAAAAGGGCTGGTAGCTCAGTAGTAGAGCAACCTTGGGTCAACCCCAGTACCACCAAAAAAGAGCTCAGGACAGGCCAACTGTGGGAAGTCTATCCCTGAGCATCCAGGCTCAGGACTCCAGTTCCCAGAAGCCTTGGGGCAGGGGAAATGCCCCGATGGAGTGGTCTGAGGAGAAGTCTGCTTTCTGTGGGTGGTGAGGATTCCATGGTTCAGGATACAATACCCAGTAGACAGTAGTGGGTGGTTTATGACTTAGGGCAAGTCCCCTGGGGTTGTGCAGTGGTATGCAGGTTACCTGCAACTGACAGCTGCGGAGTTGTGGGACATGATTCTCAGGAAGCCCTCTTGAATCTGCAACAAGACAGTTACCACTCACATCAACCCCTGGGTGGCAGCTTTCTCATAGGGCCTTTGTGTTTCCAGAATTGTGGTCAAGTTGCTCAAACATCCCTGTTCCTCATAAACTATGCCTTTGCCCCACTAGGGATACTTAATATTTTCCCCTATGGTATTAGGGATTGAACCCAGGGGCAACTTACCACTGAGCTACATCCCAAGCCCTTTTTTTAAAAAGTTCAACAATCTCACTAAATTGCTGAGGCCATCTTCAAACTTCCCATCCTCCTGCTGCCACCTTCCCAGTCACTGGGATTACAGCTGTACACCATTGTGCCCAGCCCACATAGAGACACTTAAGAATTCTGGACTGAGGCTGGACTTGGGGTGAGAGCAGGGATAGATGTTGAAGGGAACTGTAATTCCCAGAGGCCTCTGGTGCTCTCAGGTAGTTGCAAGAAAAGAGGTTCCCACCTCCCTTCTGGGTGTCCTGCCTGGCAGTTTGAGACACTAGGATTCATGACCAGGAGGAACACTGCCTCTTCAGAAATCTGTAGGACAGTGATGTGACGGGGGAGGTGGTGTGAACCCAGTGGTAGATGGGTAAATTACCAGTATTGACCCCTCAACAGTGGTGTTGGACAGTTGGTAATAAGGACAGCCTGGGGGCTACCCGAAGCAACAGTGGCATATAGAATGTTGGACCCAGATGGTCCTATCCCTCTCCTGTGATAGTGGTTTATCTTTATCTGGTCACATATTGAAGCCATTTTTTTCTATTCTCCTCCTCCTCCAATCCCTGGTTGGATGTCTCTGGTTTTGGCTGTCTGGCTAATTTCTGTTCTGCCACTATCGCTCTCTCCCTTTTTCCCTTTCTCTTCCTCTGTCCTCCTCCCTCTTTGAGTGCCTGTCCTCTCTTACTCTGGGTCTCTGTCCCCTCTCCCCTTTTTCTGAACCCTCATCCTTCTCTCCCTGGGTCTCTGGACTCCTCTGAGGCTTGGTCCCCCTCCCTCTGGATCCATGTTCGCCCCCTGTTTCTCGCCCCTGCTGGGCTTTGCTCTTTTCTCTCTGTCTCCCTGCTCCTGCCCTCTGTCTTTGGCTCCTTGCCTTTTCCTGCAGCCCCGAGTGACCCCGGAGGGTGAGTACATCCCGCTGGACCACCAGGATGTGGATGTGGGCTTTGACGGAGGCACCGATCGCATCTTCCTCGTGTCCCCCATCACCATCGTGCATGAGATCGACTCTGCTAGTCCTCTGTATGAGCTGGGACGGGCCGAGCTGGCCCGGGCCGACTTCGAGCTAGTGGTCATCCTCGAGGGCATGGTTGAGGCCACAGCCATGACCACACAGTGCCGCTCATCTTACCTCCCTGGTGAGCTACTCTGGGGCCATCGTTTTGAGCCAGTCCTCTTCCAGCGTGGCTCCCAGTATGAGGTCGACTATCGCCACTTCCATCGCACTTATGAGGTCCCAGGGACACCTGTCTGCAGCGCCAAGGAGCTGGACGAACGGGCAGAACAGGCTTCCCACAGCCCCAAGTCTAGCTTCCCTGGCTCTCTGGCTGCATTTTGTTATGAAAATGAACTTGCTCTGAGCTGCTGCCAGGAGGAGGAGGAGGAAGAGGAGGCCAAGGAGGGGCCTGGGGAAGAGACAGAAGATGGAGCTGCCAGCCCCCGAGTTCTTACACCAACCCTGGCACTGACCCTGCCCCCATGATACAAGCTGATGTCCCTTTCCCCACTTGTGCCCCCTTTCTGTGGAGAGGTTGGGCCCTCTTACTGGGATGTGGGTACGTGTTTCCCAAGACCAGCAGGCCTACTGGTTCAATCATTAGCTGGTGAGGGTTTGCCATGTCTAGTGGGCCCACCACAGACATGCTACCGGACCTTAATTCCTCTGCTTCTGTGCTCCCTCCAGGGACCCCTTCATGAGCCCAATTCTTGAGTCTTGCCAGAGCTGAAGGATCCAGAAATTCTGAACCCAAAGGGCAAGGACTGGTGGTTCTAGAGTCCTCTACGAGATTGGGCTAGTTGTTGAACAGGGTCAGAAGTCAATGGGATAGACTGCCTCTGGGAAGTTGGCAATTCAAGAACTGTAGGTCTGGGGTGACCTAAGAGTCAAGAGACTACTGCTTCTTGACTCAGCCAACTGAGAAGCAAGTCATTTTTCTGGATCACCTCAGGAGGGAAGGTTGCGGGATCCTCCAGGTATTCAATCTCCATTGACCAAAGGAAAAGAAGGCAACTTCCTGTCAAGAAAGACCCTATGATTCGAGAAAGCCTGGGAGTTAAGGTTCTGTGAATCTCTGTTGACCATAGAGGCAAAAACTGGTGATTCTAGAACAAGTTGACCTAGAGAGTTGAACTACTCCAGATGCAGAGTGATGTGTCTAGAATGCATGAAACAATGATGAGTCTGTGGCTTTAGAAGGACCAAAGTGACCGACTGGGAGTTCTTGGTGTTATAAAACTCCAGACCGCTGGTTTTGGCGCATTCAGCTGAGGGATAAGCACTGCTTGTAAATGTTGTTTCTGTTTGAAGTGCCCTTCTAGAATGTCCAAAGGAGTTGGGATTCTGTGGCTCTCAGTTGATCACGGAGTCAAGGAAGGAGTGGTGGTCTAGATGTTTGCCATTTGCTGGTCCAAGATTGCCTAATATAGTTGAGAACCTCGATGATCCTAGTTAACTTCTTGTGGTTCTGTAGTGCCAAAAAGGAATTACAGTTCCAGGGATCCAGAGTATCCTTCCCCAAAGCCTGGAGGTTCTAATTACCTCCAGACAGGCTGCTGGTACTTCTAGGAAGAAGATTCAGGACTTGCTAAGTAGCATTTCTGGTATCTCCCAGCAGGTGAGGGTTTGGTTGAGACCTGGATGTTGCAGGCCTAATTAGTGGTCAAGGGAAGGGGAAAGTCCAAGGCTCTGGGATACTACACCTAATGATGTGTCTCTGTTTCTTAAAGATGTTATACATATGTGTATTATATATGTACATATATATATATATATATATATATATATAAATAATATAAACACAGATATCAATCAAGTTTCCCCCTGGTTTCTATGGCAAGGTTAGAAATTGAGGCCAAGTTAATTAGAATGGAATCCTTTTCAAGGATCCAGGAAGTTTCCTTGTAAATCCCAATTTACTGTGTGATTTTGGGCAAATCATATCCCTCTTTTCCTCAGTTTCCCCATCTGTGAAAATGGGGCATTGGAACCTGAAGTCCTCCAAGAGCCTTTCCAGCAGGATGACTCTTTCCTTCATGGAACAGGGGAGTAGGTTCTGGAGATTTTCTGACTCCTTCTGGTGCTGGAACACATGCCCTTCCAGGGCGGCTGGGATAGGAGATGATCTTAAAGGCTGGCTCTGAACTTCAGTGTCTGAATCACAGAGTCAGCAAGCAGCTGTGGCTAAGGGCCAGAGGCCCCACTTCCCTCAAGTCACTCAGAGGACTGGGGATCTTCCTACTGTGGGCAAAGTGGGTGTTTTAGGGGAGACCTGTCCCCAGATTAAAGACCTGGGAGCCCTGGTGGGTGTGTCTTGAGTGTTTCAAGGGCATGGGCCCTTGGGGCTGGCCTCTGTCCATGCTGCCATTTACCTAAATACCCAACAGGGTGGGAGCCAGCCGCAGATGGAGGCAGTGCCAAGAGAAGGCTATGTTCCCAATCCTGTTCCAGACAGGTCAGGCACTGTCAGCCTGCCCAAATGCTGCAGCGACTCAGGTCTCCACTTCTGGCTTCCCCAACTCTCTTTATCCTTCAGAATCCCTAGGTAATGACCGGATGGGATTAATTAGCTGGCTGCTCTCCCAGCACAGAGTGCCTGGGACAGGGACTGGGGACAATGGAAACCTAGTGGGGAACAATAGAAAATAGGTGGGGAGGAAGGTTAAGTTAGGGGTAAAGGAGTAGGAGGGTGCTTCCATTTGGAAGGAGAGACTGGGAGCAGGGCTGGCGCATAGCCTGAGACTCTACTGGGGAGGGCAGGACCAGAGCCACTCATAAAGGTTAGTGAAGAGATTAGGAGGCTCCGTGTCTAATCCGACAGTTTAACCAGGTCCTGGCCCTGAATCCCCACCTGTGCAGCCCAGGGACCACAAACGAGGACGAGGCCTAGGCGCTACTTCAGTCCCTTTTACAAAAGTACTCATGTTCCCCATCGCAACTGGGACCCTGCATCCGCTTTCCCTGCATGGAACCCCAAGAGGCTGGGAAGAACCCAAAGGGCCTCAGATGTGGGCAGATTCTGGAAGGAGGGAGGAGTTTGGAAAAAGAGTGTGAGGACAGGCGGGGGAGGGGTGAAGGATAGGCCAGAAATAAGGAGAGCTGGAGAGGTACCAAGGGAAGGGAAGAGATCAGAGAGATGGGAGGATGCTAAGGGAAGGGGACTTGTCAGGGAGGACGCTCAAGGAAGAGAGGAGTCTTAGGAGGGAGATGCTAAGGGGAGGAGTTTACAGGAGAGGGAGGAAGGCGCCGGGAAAGCGGAGCCCGTGCTTTCACTATATTTGGCCTTCCACTACTGTGCCACTCTGATAATTACCAAATAGCAAAGCAGCATTTGGAAAAAACAATAAGTCATTTCACCATCTCTTGACTCTGAAGAGGCTGAGGTGGATGGGGAGGTCATAGGAGGTGGTAAGGAAAGGGGGTTTAGACTGTAAAAGAGATTGAGTAGAGGGAAGTACCCGCAGAACCAGGCAAAAAGAAAGGCTAGCGGTTGCATGGCAACAGCTGCAGTCAAAAGCAAGCGTGGCCTGTGAGGAGGTGTGGCTCACGGGAACAACCCACCGTTGAGGCTCCGCCCCAGGCAACAAGACTAACAAAGTACTGCCCCCTAACAACGTATTGCGGGAGGCGGGGCCTAATTGACCTAGTCTTCTAGTGCGGAGTCCTAGCGCAGACGCAGTCCTCTCTGCACCACAGAGCCCTACCTCCTTGCAACTCCTTTCTGAGGCTTCTCATTGGAGGACAAGCCTGCCAAGAGCTTTCTTTTGTTTCGGAGGCGGGACCTGGCGCCCTGCCCTCATTCCGATTGGCCTCACACGCCGTCTACCTCCACCCGGACATTGCTACATCTGCTTCTTGTGCGTCTATTGGTCCTGGAGAACGATCCGTTAGCGTCGGGGGCGGAGCAGACGAGGGGACCCGCCGTGGATTGGACGGTGTCAAAACGAGGGGCGGTCCCTACTGGCCGGGCGGTTGGGCAGTGAAGGGAGAGTCTTTTCAGCGCTGAGGACTGGCGCTGAGGAGGCGGCGGTGGCTCCCGGGGCGTTTGAGCGGGCTCACCCGAGCCCGCGGGCCAACGCGGATCCAGGCCCGACCGGCGGGACTGCCCCGGACTCCCCGCGGGCCTTCCTAGCCGCCATGGAGGACGGCGTCTATGGTAGGTCGAGGAGGGGCGGGGCCGGCTGCCAGCGGATCGAGCGTTTCCTCCTGAACGTTCCGCGGCGAAAGTCCCCTCCCGACGCGCGACGCGTGAAGCCCTTCTGCCCCATGGTCGCCTCGCTTTTGTGCGGCGCGGGACGGGCTTCCGGCGGGGCCCGCGAGCGGGGCGTTCCAGGCCATTGTTTGGGCTGAGCCTGTTTCCGGTGGCGGCGGGAGGGGGCGGGATGGAGCGGCGGTGGCGAGGCCGGGGCGGAACCATTCCCGCTGGAGCGGCCCGGAGTACCCACTGCCTGCCTGGGGCGGGGAGAGGGGCTGGTGGGGTGGGGGGTGGAGAAGAATCTTGCGGGCGACGGAGATCCCGCTAAGGCGGGGGCGAAGGCCTCCGATGCCCCATTCCGGTTTCCCAACTCTTACAAGCTGACAGCGGCTTCCCTTGCCATAGTTACTTTACATGGACTCTGGAGTCCCGACGTCTAGGCCTGTCTCCACTCCAGAGCCCCAGCCAGCCCACCAGTAATGGAGTCAGAAAACCAAGGCTTCAGACCCTTTCCAAGTAATGGATCCATGAGTTCTGACTTGCATCCTTTTTCTTCCCCCAGTCGGAAGCACTCAGGCTCCCCCTTCTCCCTCAGACTCAGGAACCTGGGTTCCTTCTCCCCTGGACTCCTGGCCCAGCCCTTCCAATGCTGGACAGAGGAATCCAGGCCCCCAGCCCCTTCTTCCATCAGACATGGGAAGGAATCCAGGTCCCCAGCCCTAGATTGCAGGAATCTAGGCTTCTAGACCCAGAACTTATTTGCAAACTCTAATCCTGGCCCACAGAGCCCCCGGACCTGACTCCGGAGGAACGGATGGAGCTGGAAAACATCAGGAGGCGAAAACAGGAGCTATTGGTAGAAATCCAGCGCCTGCGGGAGGAGCTCAGTGAAGCTATGAGTGAGGTGGAGGGTCTGGAGGCCAACGAGGGCAGGTGAGGGCTGGGGCAGGGGACTTGGGAGCATGGGACTTGGCCAGGGCCAGAAGACCCAGGCATTGACCCATGGCTCCCCACCCCCACCCCGCTCTCTGCCCCTGCAGTAAGACCTTGCAGCGGAACCGGAAGATGGCAATGGGCAGGAAGAAATTCAACATGGACCCCAAGAAGGTGCTTGGGGTCACAGGGTTAGGACCAGCCGGTAGACATCCAGGCTTTGGGTTCTGGCACCTCCAGGTTCCAGGAATGCTATGGGTACAGGTCTTCTCTAGGTAGACAGACTTGGATCCTGATCCCTGGATTCAGATACAGTCTGCCCAAGTGTTCTGAGACTACCGACCAAGACTTCCAGCCTCCTGACCCTGGAGTATGTTGCCTGGAAGGTCTTCTTCCCCTTTCTACGTGTATTTTTTAATGTACTTATGATCTTAAGAGGGGCTTAAGTCTGATAGGAATTATAAACAAAGAGACATGCCCAAAGGAGAGAGTCAATGCATGGCAGAGGGAGATACCAGGCTGCTGTGCACCCATAAGAAGGATCCTGGTGGTGTCAGGAACGCTTCCCTGAGGACGGGACATTCAGTCAGGTGTGAAAGCTGAGTAGGTGTTCACCAGGTGGAGCAAAGACATATGTTCCGTTGTCCACACACATTTGCTGAGGCCTCCAGAAGGCCTGACCCTGGACTAGGCAATGCTGGAGATCCAGAGTAGAGTCAGACCCTGACCTACCTGCAGGATGGGTACCTAGACATAGGTGCCACAATCCAAAGTGAAATGTGGTTGTAGTGGAGAGGTCTTCATGGCTCAGAGAGAGCCAAAGAGACTCTGATCCAGCCTGGGACTTTGAGTTCACAGTCTGAATGGACTGCTATTTGTTAACAGTTTCTTACTTTATTCTTGCTGAAAGCAGGTAGAGTTTGTTCAGTCATCCAGCAAATATTTATTAAGCACCTATTCCTTGCTAGACCCTGTTCTTGGTGCTGGAATTAACTAGGCAGGGAAAGGGGAACAGGTCAGGAGGTGGGAGAGGTGGACCAGGTCCTACCCTGTTGAGGGTAGGGCACTGAGGTTCATGGGGAGGTACAGGAGCTTTCTAGCCCTCCACACTGAGACCTGGCCCCCACCTACCAGGGTATCCAGTTCTTGGTAGAGAACGAACTCCTGCAGAACACACCAGAAGAGATTGCCCGCTTCCTATACAAGGGTGAGGGACTGAACAAGACCGCTATTGGGGACTACCTGGGAGAAAGGTGAGATACCTGCTTGGCACCTGCTGGGACTCATCTCTGACCCACCTGCCTGGCTGCTGCTCTCACCCTGGCAGCTCAGTGATGGAACTGCTCTGCAGCCTCCATGAGGGTGGCCCTTGGTACACCCGCCTTCCACCTGGGCTGACAGGATGAACTGGCTTGGATCTGGGGGAGCTGAGAGCATGTCGGGGTGTGGGGACTTTGTGGATATGGGGGGGCATCCATTTATGTCTGGGGGCAGTGGTGAACCTGAGTACTGTACAATGGGAGGTTATTTGTGGGCGTGTATGGGGACCACTGGCAGCTCTCTGGGGATCTAGGGCCCTTGTGACATCTAGGAGTTGTGAGGGCTGTCTGGAGGCCTGGGGGGATGGGCTGGGTCATTAGGTATTGAGGACCCTCTGTAGATGTCTAGGATCATAGGGTTTTATGGACACCTGGGTGTGTGGGAATTGTCTGTGAATGTCTGGGGAGTGGGACTGCGTCTAGACACAGCGGAGTATGGGAAACATCTGAGAGATGTGACAGTAGATGTACTGCCTGTTTAGTGCATTTCTTTTTTTTTTTTTAAAGAGAGAGGGGGAGAGAGAGAGAAGAGAATTTTAATATTTATTTTTTAGTTATCAGTGGACACAACATCTTTGTTGGTATGTGGTGCTGAGGATTGAACCCGGGCCGCACGCATGCCAGGCGAGCACGCTACCGCTTGAGCCATATCCCCAGCCCTGTTTAGTGCATTTCTCTCACCTGTTGAAATATCTAACCATCCTGGGTCCCTAAGGCACATATTCCTCCAGGAGTGTGTTCTGAGCTTCCCCACACTGGGTCCAGGCCTGGAATGGGGCCAGGAAGAAAGCTGCACCCGCCTCAGAGGGGCAGCTGCTGTGCACAAGATGTGGTGTGGCTGCCTCTGCACCTTGTCCCCGTCCTCGTCTACTCTGACTTCCTCTGTCTCCTTTCCTGTGTGCAACTGTGTCTCTCTCCACCCAGGGAGGAGCTGAACCTGGCAGTGCTGCATGCTTTTGTGGATCTGCATGAGTTCACCGACCTCAATCTGGTGCAGGCCCTCAGGTGAGGGGATGGTGTTGGAAGGGCAGGACTTTCTTAGTTGGGAGCTACAAACCCTACTCAGAACAAACAAGCAAAACCAAGGAATTGGTTGAGTCCTGTAACACAGAAGTCCCAAGTATAGGGCCTTCATCAGGCATAGCTGGATCCAGGTACCCAAGTGGAGTATGAGAGAGTCAGCTCACTCTCTTGGTTTTGTTTGCCAAAATTCGTGTTAGAATTACATTTTGTAGACCCAAAATTAAATTTTGCCAGGCCTGTTTAGCAACTTTTGCAGAAAGAAAGGCTATTGCTGTATAGATCCACCAGGAGTCCCAAGGCCAATGATTTGTCAGATTGGGTCATGTGTCCATACTTGAACCAACCACTGAGACCAGAAGGTTTGGCCAATTCCTAACAGAGACTCAGTATGAGGAGGGTGTTGTCTCAGCCCTGACATCCATCCTGGCTCCTCCCTAAACTAGGCAATTTCTGTGGAGCTTTCGCCTCCCTGGAGAGGCCCAGAAAATTGACCGGATGATGGAGGCCTTTGCTCAGCGATACTGCCTGTGCAACCCGGGGGTTTTCCAGTCCACAGGTGGGGCCCATTCTCCTGGGAGGTGGCTGGATCTATGGATTTGAGGGACAAGGGCTGGGTTCTGTGCCTCTGGGCCTGGGGGAGGAGGGCTGGGTTCTGTGCCTCTGGGTCTGGGGGAGGAGGGTTGGAAGCTGGCCCCTGAATCCCTTGCAGGGGGCCTGGGTCCGCAAAATATGGTCACCCCTGTTCTGTCTGCAGACACGTGCTATGTGCTGTCCTTTGCCGTGATCATGCTGAACACCAGCCTTCACAACCCCAACGTCAGGGATAAGCCGGGCTTGGAGCGTTTTGTGGCCATGAATCGGGGCATCAATGAAGGCGGGGACCTGCCAGAGGAGCTGTTGAGGGTCAGTCCCACTGTTCCCTGCCCATAGCCCTCTTCCTGCCACAGACAGCCCCTTGCCCAGGCCCGTCCTGCTGCCCTGCTCCCCTCTCACAGGTCCTGTGATCCCACCTGGTTTGTTTCCATGCTCTTTCTCCTGACTCTCTCAGTGGCCAGCCCTCGGTTCGGTGCTGGTTTCTCTTCTCTGGCTCCACCAGGGTCTCGGCCATCTCATTCTCCATTTGTCGGTTTTTCTGAGAACTTACTAGCTCTTCTGACTGTTCTCACAGTTCTTTTCTTTCCTCCCTGAATTCCTCTGCCCTCTGCTTTACTGTCCTTCCCAGCTTGTTCCTCTTCTTCCCAGGATGGGTCACCTCCCATGGTCTCACTGCCCTGAGTAGCCCCAGCAGGGCCCCGGTGCCCAGAATTGCTCACCCAGTCTTCACCCCACAGAACCTCTACGACAGCATCCGGAATGAGCCCTTCAAGATTCCCGAGGATGATGGGAATGATCTGACCCACACCTTCTTCAACCCGGACCGGGAGGGCTGGCTCCTGAAGCTGGGTACGTCCCCTCCCGACCCTGCTGGCTGCCTCTGCAGGGGGAAGTTGTTGGGCACAAGCCCAGGACTCAGCTTCCACACATGCCCCCTGTGTGACCTGAGGCAAGTGATTCGACCCTTCTGAACCTCAGTTTCCACACTTGAAAAATGGGGCTGCAAACAGGATGATTCCTGTGCGTGGGGCCCTCAGCCAGGTCTGCTGTGTAGAAAACACTCTGGGCCCTCTTTTTCCCCACCGGTGTCTGTGGATCCCTTCTCTGAGCCAGGTCTGGTCTCAGCACTGAGGATGCTGTGAGCATGAGCGGCTCAGCCCACATCTAGTACAAAAGTGGTCCCTCGGGACACAGCTGCCCCTGGGAACCTGTTCCCTTGCTCACAGTCTGATGGCCTCATCATCAATGGGGCACTGGCTGTTCCCAGTGTCCTGCTGTCCCCAGAACAGCACTCATAGGCAGAAGAGGGCTAACACAGTGAGGATGCTGTCCCGAGTCCGCAGGTGACTTCCTGTCTGGTTCGATTGATGCCTGGCCAGAGGGAACAACCTGGACTGGCTTATATGAACCCCGAGTCCTCAGCTAGGAGGGATGGGGTTCAGTCTTCCTTGAAATGCTAGATACAAAAAAAAAGAAAGAAAGAAAGAAACGTAGATAATAGCAAAATCGGGGCTAGAGACGGCCATTGTGAGGACTGGAGTCATTGCTTCCCTTATTTATTTATTTATTGGTACCAGGATTGAACTCAGGGGCTTGCTTAACCACTGAGCCATGTCCCCAGCCCTTTTTATATTTTATATAAGTAGCTTCATGCCTCACTAAATTGCTGAGTCTGGCTGTGAATTCTCTGTCCTCCTGCCTCAGCCTCCAGAGCCACAGGGGTTACAGGCCTGTACCACTGCCCCTGGCTGGAGCCATCTTAAACTTGGCTGTGGGTGAGATTCACCTTAGCACTTTGGAAACCCTGAAGTGGGGATTTGGGGTGCAGGAGGGCCTGTCAGTCATTTCTAAAGCTCCCCAGGTGCCTACAAACAAAGCCAAGGTCGAGAGCCACAGCTTGGAGCTGTGCCTGGGACCCAGCAGCTGGCACTTGAGCTGGAGGTGGAGAGGCTGTGAATGGCCGCCCCAGGGGAAGGAGGAGGGATCACAGTGGGCCCCGCCTCCTGGGGGCTGGGACAGTGGCTGTGGCTTCCCTCCGCATCCCCCCATGTGGAACTGTGCTCTCCACCCAGGGCATCACCTCTCAGCAGGACAAACACTAAAGATGTAAACCGCTCTTTGCAGCCAGTGTTGGTCGCTGCTGCCTGTAGGGGAGGCAGGCCACTGGGCTGGGGCCTGGTTTCCTCCAGAGTGAGTGTGGCCCTGCCTGCGTTGCCAGAGAGAGGCAGGACAGCAGCTCCTCCAGGAGTTGGCCCCTCCCGGCTGCTCCCAGCAGCAGGCATTCCATTTTCCAGTTGAGGAAACTGAGGCTCAGCCATGGCCCACAGCTGTTGAGCATTAGTCCAGAGCACACCTGTTCCCTTGGGCCAGTTTGCAGAGGCTTTGCCCTGTACCCTGCTGCAGTTTGGTGCTGTGGTCATTACTTTCTGTGAATCCCTTGTCACTGTCAGTAGTGCATCCTTCTGGGCTCAGAAGTAGGCCGTTTTGCTACAGGATGGTGTGGGCCCATCAGAATCTCCAGGTGGGAGTCCAGAGAGAGCAAGAGAGTGCCTTAAGGTCACACAGCACGTTTGTGCTGGAGCTGAGGGCTAAGCTGAGACCCCAGGTCCCCATCAGGCCAAGCAAGGAAGTTGTATTCTTCCTAGTGGGGGTGGTCGCCATGGCAATGGATGTACATTGGCCAAAGACATGTCCTGGGTGGGCTGGAGCTGAGCAGGGAGGTGAGGGGGTACTCAGTGGCTGCCATGCTGGGCTCAGAGCCCTTAGGCTCCCTGGGAGGGAGAAGTCTGGCCGTTCCTCTCCCATGTGGATGTAACTGGTTGTCTTCCTCTCTCTCCCTCCCTGTCTCCCTCTGCGTGTTCCTCTCCCTGTGTCTGTCTCTCTGCCCCACCCCTACGCATCCCATCCCATCCCTTCCCTTCCCGCTATTTCTGTCGCGGCTCTTGGGGGCATCCCACCCTTCCGCCTTCCCTCCTCCTGCACCTGGTCCTGCCTGCTTTCTCGCTGTCTGCCCCAGGAGGTAGGTACATGGCCCGTCCTTGTCCCCCACACTAGATGAGGGGTGGGGGTGGCCTAGCCTCAGCTCCCAGTGCCTTCCCTGAGGCTGCTGGGCCTGAGCTGGCGATGGGTCTAGAGAGGGCAGAGCCTGAGCTGGGTGTGGACCTGTTCCTAGGCCCGAGCACACCTGTCCCTGCTTGTCTGTTTCTTCCCGCCTGCTTTGTCCTAGGCCCCCGAGAGTCCCGCCTCTCCTGCTCTGCCTCTCCCTCCCCCTCCCAGAGGCCCTGTCCCCCGTTGAGCCCAGGCCCCCTCCCGCCCCTTCCCTTTCAGGGGGCCGGGTGAAGACCTGGAAGCGGCGCTGGTTCATCCTCACGGACAACTGTCTCTACTACTTTGAGTACACAACGGTGAGGCCCTGCTGGGCTCTGGGGAGTGGGAGCGGGCGCGGGCTGCAGGGAAGGTTTGCAGGTCTGAGTTTTGTCTGACTTGCTCGTTCAGGACAAGGAGCCCCGAGGAATCATCCCCCTGGAGAACCTGAGCATCCGTGAAGTGGATGACCCCCGGAAACCGGTGAGACCCTCTCTGCCCCTTCCTGCTCACACAAGGGCCTGTAGAGGCCCCAGGGCTGGCTCTTACCTGCTGTCCTTGTGCATTTCCTCAGAATTGCTTTGAGCTTTACATCCCCAACAACAAGGGGCAGCTCATCAAAGCCTGCAAAACGGAGGCAGATGGCCGAGTGGTTGAAGGGAACCACATGGTGTACCGGATCTCGGCGCCCACACAGGAGGAGAAGGATGAGTGGATCAAGTCCATCCAGTGAGCCTGGGCTGACTCCTGAGGAAGGGGACTGGAGGCTGGACCCCTGGGTCTGAGGGAGGGTGGGGCCTGGACCCCTGGGTCTGAGGGAGGAGGCTGGGGCCTGGACTTGGCTCTCATCCGGGACCCTCCCCTCTGCAGAGCTGCAGTGAGTGTAGACCCCTTCTATGAGATGCTGGCAGCAAGGAAGAAGCGGATTTCCGTCAAGAAGAAGCAGGAGCAGCCCTGACCCCCTGCCCCCAAATCCATTATTTATTTCAGAGCTGCCCCGCCCAGGTGGCCGGACCCCTGGGCCCTGGGGCTTTGGATCCTGGTTTCCTGTCTGGAAAATTGACCACCTTTAGCTCCTCTCTCATTATTTGTAATTAACATGCTGTTGGTAATCTTATTAATTATTTAACCACTCGTGCCTGCAGACCCCCTCATTTCTTGGTGTTGGCAGAGCTAGGTGCTCCATCCGGTCCACCTTGACAAGGTCCAGGAACCAAGCCAGTCAAGCGCATAGGAAGGAGCTACCTTGGAGGGGTCACTTCTGGTTTCACCCCAGTTTTCATAGGTGGAGCAAAGGGAGGTTTCCCGTAGAGGCAGTTCTTGCTGTTAGACTGAGTTGACCTCCACTCCCCATGAGGTCTACAAGGTGGGTGGGGGCAGAAATCTAGGGGCGAGAGCCAGGGTTCATGGCTTCTATAGGACCTGTGGTTGAGGGGCAGTAAATACCTGTGGGGGCTGGGAACCTTGTAGAGTGCCCAGGGACACTAAGAGACCTCTCGAGATGACTGCAAGGAGGCCTGGGTCAGCAAGAGGGTGGCGACGGTGGTCGCTGAAGTGTGCGAGGCAGGCGTTGTTGCTGGGTTGTGCACTGAGCCAGGCTTTGCCAACGAAATTTAGCCTCCTTTGGAGGACATGTAATGTCAAAGGGCTGACAACATGCTGGGAATGTGACAGTCTGAAGGTGAAGGTCTTGTTTGGGATGCCTGGAGCCAGGATTTGGAACGGTCCCCTTCTTGCCCTATAGTTGGGCCAGTTAGAAATAGAATGGTTTGATCCCAGGGGGTGATGTTTAAAAGGCAGGGGCCCAGGAGGTGAGACCTCAAAGAACAAGTGTACCTCCAACGATGGAAATTATCACGGGTCCCAAGACGTGGGCTGGCAGGAGACTCCATTGTCACGCCCACACCCGCCCGCTTAGCTGAGTGTTCCTTAGCGTAGGAAACTACCACTCCCTGCAGGGCCTCCGTCGTGTTTTCCCCTGGGAGCGAGGCTGCCGCCGTGGGGCCTGCTGGGAGTTGTAGTTCCTAATGTACGCTGAGCTGGAAGCTCCGGTCCCCCAATGGTGGAGTGCTTGGATGGGGAATGTACCGAATCTCTGGTCGGTTCCGGTCCCGCCCTTGCCTACTGGCACCCGCCAGCGCCAAGGGCTACGGAGCGATGTAACTACAAGGCTACCCAAGAAGGCGGCCCCTTCCCAGTGAGCTATGTGCTGCCCGCCCCTGGCGGAGATCCAGGCTGCGTCTCACACTGCGCTACCTTCTGTGGGGTTACCTGTCTGGTCTCCAGCTCTCGTGGAGGTGGGGAAAGCCCTGACCGTTTTACAATCCCACCCTAGGAGCTGATGCTCAATGGAATCCCCAAGTTCTTCCAAAGGTTCCAGGGAAATGGGGTTATCGACCCAAGCCTGTCCTGAGAAATGAGGTCCCTGAGTAAACAGAGGGTCCCATCACTGTCATCCATGGTGCCCCCTGTTGTAGCATGAACCCATGGGTACCCTGTGCTACTGTGTGGAGAATCGGTGGCCCTAGAGATGGGAGAAAATGCGCAGAGGTCCGCAGGGGATTGGCTTGCTGGGGTGATTGATGGCAGGAAGGTGTGTCTGGAAGTTGGCGACTGCAGAGGTGTGGGAGGAAGGCAGACGGAAGGTGTGGGCTGGCCATGTGGGCCCTTGTCAGCCAAGACGGGGGACTTTGAATGCCTTCTTAACAGGATGGTTAAGCCACCCAAGGACCTGGGCAGGAGTGTGATTGAGGTTGTGGAGGGCCCCCTGGCTGCTGCACGGAGAATAATCTGGAGTTCAACAGGGAGGTTCCCAAGTGCCAGCCAGTGTGGCTGTGGAGGTGGAAAAGTGGACCAGGACAGAGGTTTTGGAAGACAAGCCCCCAGCACCGTATGAAGGCTGGTCATCAGTGAATGGCAATACCATTGACTGTGAGGGTCCAAAGGGAATTTTTTTTTCCGGGAGGTGGGGGTGGTCAGTACATCAGATTTGACTGAATTAAGCTGGAGATGCTTGAGCAACATTCAAGCCAGGCCAAAAATCGTCCTTCAGTTTTGTCCAGATCCATCTTTTCCCAAGGACTGAGGACTCTGGGTCCCAGTTCCTTCCTCATTAAGGACTCCAAACTGCTAACCCCTCTTTTTATAGGATGAATTGTGACCTTCCAAAAATTCTAAGTTGATAGCCCCTGGAATCTCAGAATGTGATCTTATTTGGAAATAGGGTCATTGCAAATATAATTAAAGATGAAGTCATTACTTTGGGCCCTAATCCAATATGACTGGTGTCCTTATGGAAAAGAGCAATTTAGATGAAAGGACACACTGTCATGTGGAGAGGAAGGTATTTACAAACAGAATCCAAAAGTGTCTAGTGACCACCAAGAGCCAGGTTTGGAAAGTTATGCCGCAGATCTTCATCACAGTCCTCAGAAGTAAACAACCCTCTGGCATTGATCTTGGACCTCTAGCCTCCAAAACTGTGAGATGATGAATTTCTGTGGTTTAAGCCACCAAATTTTGAGATACTTGTTATGTTAGTTCTAGTGAACTAATATGTCCCTCCTCCCTCAGACCCAGGGCTCCAGGGCCCAGCCTCCCTCCCTGGGGCCTCCATGGTTGAGGCCATGCAGCCGCCCCGCCCCCCAGGAACACCATACGGGCACAGGCAGTAGCAGTTAAGGGAAGAGGAAAAATCCTCATCCTCTCCATCCTCCAAGCCCCAGGACTTTCTTTCATTTGACCCCAATACCTTCACCACCTTCATTCCTAAGCCAGTGTCTGTGGCACCCACCCTTGCCCCTTCTCTCTTCCCTCATCCAAATTACCTCCCTTCAATATGCTAATAAACCTGGTCTCAAGGTGACGGGGACAGCCCAGGGCCAAGAGATCAGAGATGCAGAGACAGCCCCAGTCACAGGGACACGGACAGAGATGGAGGCAGAAACAGGAGAAATGAAGGGAAGGAGACAGAAAGACATAATCGACACAGGGAGAGATGACAGGAGACCCAGAGAGGAGAAGGCAGGGACAGGAACTCAGACAAAGAAACAAACATCATTAGACAGTGAGTGAGGCGGAGGCTGCGCAGGACCCGGATGGAGAGATGGGAAAACACCAGGCGGGTGGGGAGCACTGGGCCAAAACCCAGGAACTGTGCTTGGACAGGAGAAGAGTGTCTGGGAAGTGGACAGTCACATGTAGAATGGGTACACTGGGCCAGGTGTGGTGGCACACACCTGTAATCCAGGGACTCTGGAGACTGGGGTAGGAGGATCCATAGTTCAAGGCCAGCCTGGGCAACCGAGTGAGACCCTGTCTCACAATTAAAAAAAAAAAAGGATGAACTGAGGCAGAGCCTCTGTGGGAGGGAGGTTGGCTCTGATGTTTCAGCACGGGCAGCAGTGATCTGAGAAGTCATCTGGGTCATGTCCAGTGTGGGCGTCAGCAGGTCATTTCTGAGCCCCCCCCCCCGCCCTGGCCCTGGGGCAGCTTCTGGCCACTCCTGCAGGCCACCTGGTGGGGAAGGTGGAAATGTGGCTCCCAGCCCTCGCTGACTCCTCACGGCTTCTTGAATGATGGATCGGGTGAGGCTGCAGCCGAAGTTGGGCCTGGCACCCACCAGACTCCAGCAGGGATGGAGAGAAGCACAGGAGACCCTCTGCTGCATGGGCCTGGGTGCTGCAGGGAGCTTCGGTGTCCCATCTGCCCAATGGGGGCCGCGAGAACGGTGTCCTCTAGAGCACCAGCTCCACGTGTCCTCCCTCCCCACGTCCACCTCCCAAGCACACACAGGCTCCACGTTCCTCCAAAAAGTTGTTTTTATCTTTTTTAAATAATGTGAAAATGCCACGCGAAGGTTGGAACCAGAGGCCCCTCCAGGGGCCAGGCTGGGGAGGGGAAGGGAGGCGCGAGATGGGGGGTCCAGGTCCCCAAAGCCTGCGGCCCCTGCATGGGGCTGGGAGTGGGCGAGGTGGGACCTTCGCTGTGCCCAGGGGCGCCAGGCCCAAAAGAGTTCAGTTCAGTTCCAAGAAAGGCGGCTCTCCAGGAAGGGATGGGGGCTTCCTGCCTCATTTGGCACCGAGGGGGTCCGGGGGGTCAGGGGAGCCGTCCGGAGGGCTGGGGGGTGGGGGGCCGGGGCCTCCCGTTTGGCACATGGTGGGGGAGGGGGAGGGCCCAACCTCAGGGACCTCCCCGGAGTCGGCGTCTGCCGCGGTGGCAGTGGCTCCCTCGTCCACAGAGGATTCTACTCTCAAACCCTCTTCTGGGGGTGCAGGGGGGTCAGGTCTTTGGGGAATCAGTTCTCCACGGGGCCTGAGGATAGAGAGAGAGGAAAGAGAAAGGGAATTACAGGAGGACAGGCTCATGGCCTCCAACTCAAATTGAACACAAAACTGAGGGAGTCCCCACCTCTGTCCCCATCTCTGTCCTCCCTACCCCACTTCCCCTGTGTGCCACACACTGGCCTCCTCGCTATTCCTCTGATGTTCCAAGCAGAGCCTTGACCCCAGGGCCTTTGCTTCTGCTATCCCTGCTGCTCTGAACGCTCTTCCCATGTAGCTCAGGCCCTCACAATGTGCCCCTCAGAGGCCTTGCCCATCCGTTTTGGGTCAAGTAGTTACCCGCTGGGGTAATTGGTCACTTGCTTCCCTCTGAATAATTTTGTTCACATTTCTCACTCCAGGGCCATCCCAGTCATTGTGGAAGAACGTTCTGTCTCCTTGCCCCTCTACAGCAGAAGTAAGGCCAGTAAAGACCTGCACAGTGGTCAGTGTCTCCAGCCTATCAAAAGTTCCCTCCTTCCCCATGGAAAAGTCTCTCCCCAGGAACCTCCCGCCAAACTTTCCCAATACCAATCCTCTGGTCACTCCAAGCCACACAAAAGCCTTGTCCGGCCCACAGATCCACAGAGCTAAGGCCGGCACGTGAAGGGTCTCACCAAGGGCTACTGCCAGCCCGCACACACTCCACTGCGGGCGTCTCCCTGGGGACTCACTCCCACTCTGCGCTCCCTGTCCCAGAGCCTCTGCTTTCTTCTTTAAATGGGAAACATGGCCCCACACTCCTTTACTTTGGTACTAGGAATCGAACCCAGGGGAGTTAACCAGAATTATATCCCCAGCCCTTTCTTGAGACAGGTTCTCACTAAGTTGCTGAGGGTCTCACTAAGTTACTGAGGCTGGCTTTGAACTTGTGATTTTCCTGCCTCAGCCAAGTTGCTGGGATCATAGGCATGTGCCACCATGCCCAGCTCTAGCTCCTTTACAAAAGAGTAGGGAGACCTGGGGCGTGTGGCATCACTCAGCACCCAGGAAATGCCGAAGTGAGCAGAGTGGCACTGAGCACAGAGGGGGTGCCCACTGCGGGCCCCGCCATGGCCCGGGGCTCAGCAGCTTCCCAGCCCAGGCTGCACTGGGAATATCTGTCAACTGAGTACAGGGATTTGGGGTTTTGCACGACTGGGCTCTCTGTCTCGATTTCCAGTGACTAAAGGTGAGGTCACCCTCACTGACTGGCCCTGCTGGCCTCAGCCCTGACTCATCATTTGGCTGGTGTCCCTGTGCCCTGGACCTATCCCACCTCTCCTCATGGGAGCCCTGAGATGGGGGTAACAGGGAGGAAGTGACATTTGGGGTGAGGCCTGTGAATGCAGCTAAGAGTCAGCCCAGCCCTGTCTGCTCTGCCCTTGACTCTGCCCTGGCCCTCCTCCCCATGGTCCCCGCTCACCAGCTCCTCTCCTGGATGCCTGCCCCAGCCTCTCCCCTCCACCCAGTTTCCACTCTCTCCCATCTGTGGACTCCTCCTGGCCCCAGAGTCTGTCCTATACCCAGTGCTGGCCCAGCCCTCCCCTCCCTACAGCCTTCCATGGCTCCCTAGCATCCCCAGGACGAGAGCCCAGACTCAGTCCACAGCAGGCCTCTGTGGTCTGCCCTGCCCCTCTCACCTGGGCCATGCTGGCCTCCCTTCTGTTCCAGGAACCGGCCAAGCTCTCTCCTGCCTCTGGCCCTTTCTGCAAGCTGTTCCCCGACTCATGGCCCTAGCATGCTGTCCCCTTCCCTTTCACCTGGTTAATGACAACCAGCCCTTCAAGTCTCTGGTCAAGTGACACAGCTACTGGGAAGACAAAGCCATTTCCTCTTGTCATTTGCTTTCTCGGTGACTCTGAGGCAGTGTTGGGGTGCACAGCCAGTGTTGAGGCTCTTGGTCAGCACTGAGTCCCCCCAGCCCACACAGCCCGCACACGGGGCACTCAGTGAATGTCCACCTAGTTAAGGCAATGACAGCTGCCAGTTAGTGACCACTGCTACAGTCAGGCTTCCTGCTCCATACACAGGATCAAACCATTTAACGCCCTCAACTGCCTTAGGAGATGCTATTAATTATCACCCGCATTCTAGAGATGAGGAAACTAAAGCACAGAGAGGGAAAGTGACTTGCCCTAAGTTCTACAGCTGAGAAATGGTGGGGCCAACTTTTGGACTCGGGCAATATTTGGGGGAGCAGTAATGGAACCTTCTCTGAAAAGGCCCAGTTTCATCTTGCACATTCTCAGCTGTTTTTGAACACCAGGCCATAGGCATCCTGGGGTGTTCTCTGGATCGGCAGCAGAGGGCAGCAGAGAGACCAGTCCAGCATCCCCAGCCAGACTTGCCGGTGCCCTCTCACTAGCCTTGGCTTCCCGCAGTTATCAACTAAGGATGCCCCGCCTTCTCCCAAGATGGTCTGAGAATGGGCGATATAGAATATGTGAAATGGCCCAGGAAAAGAGCCTGACAAATCATGCATACTGGAGAAGGCGTGGACTCAGGCCAGCGATGGGGGTTCGAATCCCAGACCCTCACTCCTTTCTGTGCCTCAGTTTTCCCTATTGTAGAATGGGGATAAGAATAGAATTGACCCCATGGGATCACGGTGAGGACTACGTGGGTTAAACGCCGCATGCACAATGAGGTCTATATGACAGCTTGCTGTAGTTGCAGCAGCAGCTGCCATCACTGCGGTGGGCCTCCCTGGCCACCTCCTCTCTGCTGCAGTCCTTACTACCCAGCGTGGAGCTCGCTGCCTGACCAACATGCCTCCACCAGCGGAGTGGAATCCAGATCCAGCAGATGCCAGACAGGAGTTGGAGCCAAGAGGTGGGGCAAAGATGGGCAAGTGTGTGTGTGTGTGTGTGTGTGTGTGTGTGTGTGTGTGTGTGTGAGTGATCCTCAGAGAAAGGGAATCTCCGGCTCAGGGAGGGGGCGTGAGTGCCCAAGACCGTCTGCCGGACTGTCTGACTCGTCCCACGGCTGAGTGGGTGTCGTGGTGACTGAGAGGGACTAGGAGGAGACAGACGCAGGTAGATCCAGAGATGAGCAAGGTGCGGGGAAACGTGCGGACAGAGACCGCCGGGGGCAGGCCGGGGCCTGGAGCACTGACCTGCGGGCCGGGCGTCGGGGGCCCGGGCGGGCGGCCCCGGGGTCTCCAGCGCAGGCGAGACGGAGAAGCGGGAGAAGCACAGGGGGGGGCCTGGTGGGGGGAGGAGGGGGAAATCCTCCGCCCACTCGAAACTGCCTCCTGGGGGAAGAGAGAGCCCGCCAGCCCTCAGACTCCGCGGGGTCTCCCCGGTTCCCGCCCCTCGCCCCGCCCCTCCCCGGCTCCGCGCCCCGCCCCTCACCAAAGCCGCTGTCGTTGCTGGGAAACCCATCTCCGGGGGTGGCGGGGTGGGGAGGCGTCGGGGGCGCTGGGGGCGTTGACGGGTCCGTGTCCCCCTCGGAGGGGCCCTGGACGCTCAGCTCGTTGGTTGGCGTCTCCTGAGGAGGCAGATGAGGGCACCCGAGAGGGCACGATCGTCACATCCCACCCACCGCATCCCTAACCAGCCACCAGCCCCGCTGACATTTCCGGGGCTTCGGGTGTCCCGAGTTGTCACCGACTCGCACTCTATGAAAAGGCTGCTGGGACCCCCGTCTGCCCGAGGCTCCTTACCTGCCTGCGAGCCCTGCCCACAGCTAAGCCCCGCCCAGGACATCTAAGTAGCCTCCGCGGGACAACTCTCCTGCTTCCCGCGTTGCCCCAACACAAAACCACCTCCGTGAGCCCACTTCCCCGGCCCACCTATCTCCCAGATTTAGGTCTCAGACGTCCAATTTTGTACCCCAGAACTACCCCACCCTGTTCACATCCAGCTCCAGGAGGTGATGGTCCCGCCCCTAAGCCCCGCCTTCAGAAGTGGCCCCGACAGAGCCCTCCAAGTTCCAATCTTTTTTTTGGGGGGGGGATTAAAAAGTGGGCTGGCTCCAGCTCTTGACTCTGTTCTCGTTCATCTTATGACAGCCCTGACCCAGGTTTGTCCAGACAGGCCCTCAGTCCATGAGCACAACCACCACGCCCTTCCTCTTTATCTTCTAAACTAGGAACAACTGAGCTACATCCCCAACCCTTTTAAATTAAAAAAAAAAAAAAATTTGAGACAGGTCTCGCCAAGTTGCTGGGCTAGCCTTGAACTTGCAATGCTCCTGCCTCAGCCTCCCAAGCAACTGGGATTACAGACTGGCTTCTTATTTTTTTTTAATTTTTTAGTTGTTGATGGACTTTTATTTTACTTACTTATAGGCGGTGCTGAGAATCGAACCTCACACCTGCCAGGCAAGTGCGCTGCCGCTGAGCCCCAGTCCCAGCCCCCTCTGTTCCTTTTAACAAGATCCTCAACCCATCTCTCTATGACCCGCCAGTCATTAGTTCCTCCCATTCCTGATCCTACCCCAAATCGTAAGTCCCACCTGGTTAAGATCCCCCCACCCTGAGTCAGCCTAGTCCAAACTGCACTAGTCTCCGTCCCCACCCCTAGGCCACGCCCCCATCTGCTCAATACTTTCTGCTTAGCCTCTCCAGCTTCCTCTACCAAGTTCTTCCCTTTTCTTCCAGATCTGCTCACATTCTGCAGGCCTCTCTAAGCTCTCCATATCCCTCCACACCACAGGTCTCCCCCTCAGTCCAGTTCCAACTCCCTCTCTAGAATTCGCCCACCCCCTTAACCCCTTCCCCTTCCCACGTCTCATTTTCCCAGTCTCACCTCATTCCCTGACCTCTCAGGTACCTTCCCACCCTCCAGGCCCCGCCCCCTCGAACCCTGTCCCATCTAGGTCACGCCCACCACGACCCTCTCTAGACGAGGCCTCCTTCCAGATTCCACCCTCGCTGGTCCACCACTTCTAACCCCGCCCCAGTCGAGGTTTGGCCTCCCTTCAGGCTGACCCCACCCCCAACTCAGATCCCGCCCCATCCTCACAGTCCCGCCCCATTGCTAGGTCTCACCCTGCCTTTCTAGACTTGCCCCATCCCTTGACCAGCCCCAGGCTCCGCCCCATACTATAATCCTATAAGCCCTGCCCCCTATGGTCAGCCTCCGCCCCAGGGGCTGGGCCTCCCTTCAGGCCCTGCCCCCTCTGGTCAGCACCGCCCCACCAGAGGTCTGCCTCCCTCCAGGCTGCACACCGGTCCCAGGCTACCCGCGACCTTTGAGGATACCCACCTGGTCGAAGAGGTAGACGGTCACGTCCCCGTGGAAGGAGACCATCTTGCGTTTCCTCTCCAGCTCGCTGTCCTCGGACTCGTCGGCCCCGCGCGGAGACTTGAGCAGCCCCCGCAGCGGGCGGGCCGCGTCCGCGTCGGCGCTGCTCACCACGACGGGCACCGGGGCTGCCCGCGTCCTCCCGGAGCCCCGCTGCCCCGCCGCCGCGCCCGCCTCCTCGTCCTCCTCCTCGTCCTCGTCCTCGTCCTCCCCGTCCTCCGCCGGCCCCGGCGCCCCCGCCCCGCCGGCCTCCCCGCCAGCCGCCCCGACGTCCGCGCCCTCCCACGGGGGCCGACGCGGGCCCGGCCCCGGGAACGGCGTGAGCGTGAGCGGCGGTAGCGCCAGCGAGAGCCGCGAGAGCTTGGCTGCGAGGGGAGAGAGCAGGTAAGCGCCTGTCCTGGGTAAACTGAGGCAGGCCCTCCCACCCAGCTGTGTCCTGGGGTAAGCCCTGGGCATAGTGCAGGCCTTGGTCTTCCGCCAACACCCTGAACTGAAGGGGTGCACCGAGGCTGGCTCCACGCAGGGTGAGAAAGAGCTCGACCCCACTCCTTTGCTTACTCTCCCCATGGCCCCCCAGAACCCAGAGCATAAAGCCCCAGCTTGTCTCCACGGCCAGGCAGGCTAGAGTGCCTGGTCCGGCTTACCTCTCACCTCTGTCGCATTCATTCTTAGTCCAGCCACATGCCCGCCCCCTTCTTTCCACCTCTGAGCCATGGTAGGTGCAGGGCCACCTGCCTGGAAATCCCTTTTCTAGCTCAAGTCCTGCTCCTCCTCCAGCTCTGGGCTTTGGGTCAGGAACACCTGCTGGGTCCCATACCTGGGTCCCTCTCCCTCCCAACAGATTTTCTCAGCATGTAACTATGTTTCTGTGGCATTGTGGTCAGTGTTTGCCTCGCCACGGGACAGACACTTGAGCTGGGCCAATTTGTGGCACATCCCCAGGCCCTGAGCACATAGAAGTACTCAGTCAGTATTTGTGGGATTAATGAATGATGTTCCCTGTTGTTTGACAGTGAGCAAAGTACTTCCCCCCTGTGGCCCTTGATTGCCAAAGCTGGGTGTCTACAAGTCCCTTCTCTAAGCCCTTTGTTCTAAGACGTCCCAGGCTCAGTCTGCTGAGAGGGAAGACTTAGCCTAACTTGCTCCCTTGCCAGTTTTCCTGAATAAGAAGGTCCACCTCTCTGAGCAAACAGAGTTTGCTCACCAGCAAATGAACAGGGGCAACTCATTCCTCCAAAGATGAACTGTGTGCCAGGCCCTGGGGTGGGGGTAGGGTGGGCACTGCTGGGGATGGGGTAGGAGAAGGATGGGTGTGGACTCAGTTACCTTCCTACTCTCTGTTACCTTTCACTGATCTTTTACAGTTCTCTAAACATGCCTGACTAGTGTCCGCTTGATGCCCTCTACCTGGACACCCTTCCTTCAGGTGTCCACTTGGCTCACTCCCTCCTTCCTTCACAACTGCCCAAAAGTCACCTCACTGAGGTCTTCCATGACCAACCATCTCAGGGTGATGGGGTTGGGGGAGGGCTGCTGCAGAGAGAGCACTCTGAGGGGCGTGGGTACCCAGAGGAAGGACAGGTGACAGCCTTTAGAAATCAGGAAGCCTTCCCAGGGAAGGGGAATTTGGGGTAGGGTCTTGAAGGGTGAACAGAGTTCGCTGGTGGAGAAAAGGAAGCCAATTCCAGCTTCTCCTCACCCAGCAACTGAGCCCAACCCAGATCCGCTGAGGAATCTCAGCTGCTAATCCCCAACATTTTCATGCTGCTCACAACCACCCCAAGGAGGTGGCAGTGTGTGACACCACAGGCCTTGCGGAAGGAAAGGCCTGTGTGCTACCCCCTGCAGACCCTTGCCCACGCAGCCACAGGTGACCCTTCTTCAGTGTGGCTGGGGGACCACCGGTGTAAAACAGGCCAGGCCCTTAGAACTCCCACATCAGCAATCTGGCCTCCCAGAGGCTGGGACTGTCCCTATGTCCACATCTAGATAGGGCTGCTTATCTTTCCTGTTTATCTTCTTTTAACAGCCCTCCATGTGACAAGAAGCTTCCTGTGTCCCATCAACATTCACCACTCAGGTGTTCCCTGCCCTCAGCTCACAGTGCCCCTAGGTCCTGGTATGCCCAGAGACAACTTAGCCTACTGTCAAGTTTAAATCAGAGATCACAGGCGGGCAGCAGGGCCTGTGTGTGTGTGTGTGTGTGTGCAGGCTGACTGTCCTCCTTGAGATTGGTCAGCATCATTAATAAAACCCCAGCGCTCTAGTTTAAAAGGGGAGAGTAGCAGCTGGAGCCACCCCAGGTAAACTTCCTGAGGGTAGCATCTCCTCGGGACAAGGCACTGGCTCCCAACCCCTCTTCAGTCCCCTAGCCCACTTTGCCATTGCCCTAAGCATGGGGCCCTGTGGGCATCTGACCTGGAGACCCCTGGTCTAACTGGACTGCAGTGACAGCTGGGACTGAGTCCCGACACTGGATGAGTGCTGTGGACTCCTGGCTCAGCCCTGACAACCACACAGTGAGGCGGGCAGCGCAGTCTGGACATTAGCCCAAGACAGCCACGGGCAAGGGAACAAGCAGGATCTGAGCCCAGCAGTGGCTCCGGGGTCTGCGTTCACCAAGCCAGCCGGGCCTGCCGCTCCTGACCGGGAGCCCCCTGCACCTCGCACCCCGGAAGGAGTGGCCCCCAGACTCCCCACAAACCCCTCACCTTTGATCTGCTCGCTGTTCCCCTGAGGGGGTCCCAAGTCCAAGAACAGTCGTGGCATCTCGGGGCCCTTCCTCTCGGGCTTGGGGGGGTCCCCGTCTCCGCTGGGTGCCGTGTCTCCGGCGGCCCTGCTGTCTGGGACCCCGAGTTCTCCCTCGGGGGCCACCTCCGGCTTGGATCTCTGGGGCGCTGGCTCCGGCCTCCTCAGCTGGGCCTCCAGTGGCGGCGGTGGCAGTGGCTGTGGCCTCATGCTGTCTACCCATCCGGCCTTTGCGTCCACGCCGCTTCCGGGGCCGCCGCCGGGGGCCATCCCCATGCCCACTGGGGCTTGGCCCCCACTCCCGAGGTCCAGCCTCCCAGCCCCGGGGGCTCTCTGCACCCCCCCAGTCTCGTGGGCTCTCCTCTCCGTCCCGGGTTCCAGTGTCCCGCTCTTGGGGGCTGGGCCAAGGGGGCCAGGGGCTGTCTCCAAGCCGTTCTGGGGCAAGGCCACCTCGCCGGGTATGAGGGCTTTCTCCAGTGAGGTCTCTGGGGCTGGCTCCCCGATCGTGGGGGCTGGACCCCCACTCTCGAGCGTCTTCTCCCGGGGCCCTGGGGCTCTCCAAGGCCCAGTCTCTGGTGGTCTCTCCGTGTTCCTGGGGAAGCTCAGGCTCCCATTCTCTGACACCATCTCCTCGCTCTTTGGGGACACCAGTCCCCCATTCACCAGCAGCTTCTCCCCGGCCTCTGGGGACCTCAGCTCCCCATTCTCCAAGGCTTTCTCCTCCTTCCTTGGGGGTGTCAGGTCCCCATTCTCCAGTACTTTCTCTTCTCTCTCTGGGGACTCCAGGCCCCCATTCTCCGCCGCCTTCTCCTCCATGTCCAGGGCTCTCTGACCCCCGTTCTCCAACACTGTCACCCCGTTCACGGGGAGGCTCAGGTTTGGGGCTTTCTTCCCGCCGCCCAGGACTGTCAGGTCCCTGTTCAGGCCTGGGACTTTCTCTCTGTTCCCGGGGCCTCTCCCCGCCTTCCTGGGTCCTGTCTCCCGGGATGTCACCCCCTTGTCCCCTAGGAGGTTCCTTGTCACATCCTCCCGCAGGGACATCAGTAGCTGCTCGGTGCTCACTTGAACTACGAAAGTTGGCTTCTCCCGGTTCCCTGGGGGTGGGTGGGGACCCGGGTCTGGGGGTGGCCGGGGCGCTCCTGGGTCGGGTGGCTCGGGGGGAGCCCGCGGCCGAGGGACCCCTTCCTCCTCGGCCGCCCCCCCACCTGGGAAGGCTCCCTCGGGGGAAAAAGGGGTCTCGGTCTCGTAGCCGCTGTCCCCCGGCTTGGGGCCCGGAGACGACAGGCCTGAGCCTGGACTGGCCACGGCCGACGGGGGGTCGGGGGACGGGGCCGGGGCCGGTTCCGTGGAGGCCCGGGGAGGTGGCGGTGGGGGGGGGGGAGCGGGAGGTGGCCCCCGCCCGGGGTACTGGGGTGCTGCGGCCCCCATGAGGGGGTCCAGAAACTCGGGGGGGGCTGAGGTGGGGGGGGCCAGGGGCAGGTCGGCCAGGGAACCCCGCTCTGCCCGCAAGGACGAGTCGTCCTCGGGGGGGTGGGGACAGCCAAGAGCAGGGTGGCCCCCCCAGCCAGCCACGGCGTCTCCCCGCTCCAGTGGCAGGCAGGAGCAGGCCCCCTCGCGGCTGCACAGGGGGCAGGGCAGGGGGCCCCTGCGGCTGGGGCCACCCCCGAGGCTGCTGCTGTCTTCGCCGGGGGAGCTGCCCTCCTCCTCCTCCTCCTCCTCGTCGGCCCATGGGGCAGTGCCCCGCTCCCCCAGCACCTCGGCAGGGTCTCCGGCCAGGGTCTCCCCAGCGCCCCGGCCCTCGGGGTCCCAGCCACTCAGCAGGAAACTGCCTGATGCTGAGGACTGGGCCGGGAAGGGCCGGGGCGCAGGGAAGAGGGGGGACGCCCAGGTCTCGGACACCAGCTGGGGCACCTCGGAGGGGGCCTGAGGGGCCTGAGGGGCAGGCACGCCTGGGTCCAGGGGGTCCCAGTCGTTGGGGAAGAGGGGCTCGGGTGGGGAGCCATGCTCCTCCAGGCGGATGTAGTACTCACTGCTCACCGAGGGGCTGCGGGCGCTGATGACCGGCAGCACACTGGGTGTGGACAGTGCCTCATAGAAAGGGTTGGAGGGGTTGGCATGGGGGGCTGGGGGTGCAGACGCCGGCTGCCAGGGAGGTGCCCCCCCACCCCGGCCTGCCCCACGCCTCGCCTTCTCCCACAGGCACTCAAGGTTGAGGCCACGGCTACTCTCGGTGACCGTGAGCACATCATCAGGGTCAGCCCCAGGGAAGCCATCCAGAAGGGGGAACGGCGAGGACAGGGTCCCTGGGCGGGGTGCACTGTGCGATGGCGGCCAGGGCCAGGGGAAGGGACCATCTCGGGGTGGGGGTGGAGGAGGTGGGGGTCTGGGGGGGCGCTCAGAGAGCAGGTACGTGAGCTGCAGTTGGAGATCAGAGGCTGAGGGGCGCTGGGCAGGTGGCCGCCAGCAGGACTGCAGGATGTCATACCTGGAGGGAAAGAGAGAGGCAAGCGTAAGCAGGGGGATCCCCAGACAGGGACGGAGACCCCAAGAGTGGGCCTGAAGCCTCCAGGTGGGTCAGGGTCCCAGAGAGTGAGGGACAGTGAAGTCAATGGGAAGAAGGAGCCAAGACACTGTCTCCATCTGGGCTGAGTCTAGAATCGGGCACGAAGGAGTCTTAGTGAATTCACAGTTCAAACCCCAGCTCTGCCACCTCCTGCCTCAGTTTACCCACTCCAAGTGGCAGATGCTGGCTCGAGGGGGGTGAGGAGGTCACTTCTCTGTTCTTGGGAGCAAGTGAGATTGTAGGTGGTGTGTGGAGGAGGTGGAGGGACTGAGACCATCCTGGGTGGGATGGGCAAGGCTAGGGACCTGGAGTCAGGGCCTGGTCCTCACCAGTAGTCGGCATAGGGCAGCTTGAGCCTGGGGCGGGCTAGCTTGACGTGCTGCTGGCGGACAACAAAGGCGAGGACCTCCTCGTCTGACAGGTGGCGGTAGGGCTGTGCCCCAAACTCAAACAGCTCCCACAGGGTCACCCCCAGGGACCTGTAGGGAGCAGAAGGCACAGAGGGCTCAGCGCAGCCCTGCCCCTCAGGGGTCCTCCCCCAGGGGAGGCATCCAGAGATCTTCCATCTTCCCTGCCCTCCAAAGCCAGGCCCCTTACCAGATGTTGCTCTCTCGGCTCTGGTCCACCACCATGAAGGTCCCGTGCAGCTCCCCGAGGAGCTCGGGCGCTGCCCATCGCAGGGGGATCCACAGGCGCTCGGGGGTCAGGTAGTAGTCCTCCTGGCGGGGAGGGGCCCGGAGAGGGTCAGGAGGGTCAAGGCACCCCCAGGGCCGCCCCTGCCCCCCGCCCGGTCAGAGGGCCGCCCCCACCTTGTAGTTGCTGTGGGCCAGCCCATAATCTCCGATGCGCACCGTGAGGTCGGAGGTCAGCAGGCAGTTGCGCAAGGCCAGGTCGCTGGGGGCGGGGCGAGACCAGTGAGCGCAGGACCACGCCCACTCTCCCTCTGACTCCGCCCCTTACTCCCTCGCCCAGGTTGCTTTGCCTCCGAACACTCCTCTCCCCTAACTCCTCCTTTTCCTCTCCTGGTTCCTCCCCTCCGGGCCTCTCCCCTCCTCTGCTGGCCCCGCCCTCTCCTAACTCCTCCCGTTTTGGCTCCCCCCGCCCCCTGGCTCCTCCCCCTTTGGCTCTTCCCTCCTCTCCTGGCCCCTCCGTCCCCTGGACCACCCTCTTTCCTCTCCCGGCTCTTCCTCTCCTAATCCCCCTGCCTCCTCCCCACTCTCCTCGGCCCCGCCCCTTCTCTTCCCCAACTCCCCTTTCTACTGTGCCTCCCGGGCTTTCCCCGGTGCCCGTCACTCAAGACACCTCCCTCCTTTAGCTCCTCCCCCGCGGCCCACCTGTGCACGTAGTTGTGGGAGTGCAGGTGCGCCAGCCCGCGGGCGATCTCCAGGCCCATCCTCTGCAGTGTGCGCAGATCTCGAGGGGGCAGCTCTGGGGACAGGCCCTCGGGGGGTCGCTGGGCCCGGAGGTAACGCTTCAGGTCCCCCTGAGAGGGAGACAGGAACAGGTCAGCACAGCAGCCCCTCCAGGACACTAACAGTGCAGCTACTGAAGCGAAGGAGGAGGCTGGTCGGCCCCTCGACCTCCGTTTCCCCGCTTCAGGGCGGGCATGCGTACAGCGAGCTCAAGAATGGGGCGCCGCCACACGGGTGCCTTGGGATGGTGATACAGAGTGCGGGGGAGGGGTCCTCGGTGTGCCCCACCTCTCCCTCCTCGAGTCTCGCCCCCACCCCGACCCTCACCAGCTGACAGAACTCCATGATCAGCAGGAAGGGCAGCGTCTCCACACAGAGGCCCAGGCACTGGAGGACGTTGGGGTGCTGCAGGCTCCTGTGGGGGAGGCTGCGGGTGAGGAGCTGCCCTCCCTCCCACCGCAGCTCCCCCGCAGCACCCAACCTAGTCAACCTCTTTTCTTTTGTGGAGCTGGGGATCGAACCCAGGACTTTGTGCATGCGAGGCGAACACTCTACCAACTGAGTATATCCCCAGCCCGTGGGCCACCTCTTTGGTCTATTTCCCCACTCAGAGTCCCTCTGCTCTCCCTCACTGGCCTGCAGTGCCCAAGCCAGACCCCGAAGTGACCCATTCCTCCTCATTCCCAGCCTCCTCTTGCCTCTACCCTCCTGCCTGGGCCTCTCTGTCTCCAGGCCTGCCTCCAGTCCCTCCCCTTCAGTTTGTCCCCGACCTGCCATTCACCTGCTCACAGTGCTTTGTGGCTTCCCAGCGCCCTTGAGAGAGCCCTGCTCTGTAGAGTCCTCTGTCTCTAGAGTTGGCCTGTCCCCTCTTCACCCAGTGTATATCTTCCCAAACTTGGTGGCAGACCCTGCTTAGGCTCCCAGCCTTGGCACTTAAGAATTCTGGAGAATGCCCCGCTTCCTCAAAGTCCTCTGCAGGCCCTAGCTTCTCCACGGTCTCCCAGGGAGCCTCACCGCCCTCCCCCATGCTGGGCCAGTGCCCCTCCTCCACCCTCACACTCTCAGTTTGATCCTAATTCCAACTTTCCCAGGGGTATCATCTCAGCCCAGTCATGTCACCAGTCCCTGCCTTCATTTGTCTCACCTATAAGGTGGGGCTCCCTCATCTGGTTGTGGAGGGGAATTTCACGAGGTCAGGGAGCTGGTCTGCGCTGCAAGGTCCCGGCTGTTTCTGCTGTTTTTATTTTATCTCAACCCATTGGGCTGTGTTTCACCCTCTGTCCTAGCTGTGGCTCCTGGGCCACTGGCTCCCGACCTTGGCATCTACTGTTCCCTCTGCCTGGGACACTCCCCACAGTGCTGTGCATGGCTGGTACCTGCGGTCAAGCCTGGCTCTCAGATGCTCCCGTCCAAAGTAACCTGTCCCTGTCACATACTGTCTTATTTCCTCATGCCACTTATTCTCTGATTTCCTTCTTAAAATTTAGTTCTTATTTTTGTGTCTCCTCCACTTGGTGGGGTAAGCTCTTCCAGGGCAAGAACATGGGGGCAGTTTGCTCACAGCTGTGACCCCAGTCACAGACCAATAAGGTGCTCCATAAAAACGTGCTTGGTGAAGGACTTGGCCTTCACAGAGGTCTGCAACTCGGGGCGGGGTGGGGTGGGGTGTGAAGCACTTCAGGCTAGCAGCCGGGTCCGCCAGGGGTACAAACATGGCAAGGCCTGGTAGGGGGCAAGGGTCACTTGGTGCTGTTGGGGCCAGAGGCCAAGCCCCAGCCATCCACCACCTGTATTCTAAAAGCAGCTCTGTGTCCTGTAACCTCCTCCACCTTAGAGAATAGTGCCTTCTCTCCAATTAGTTGAAGGCTCATGTGACAAAGTGTTCACAGAGCACTTGAAACGGGGTGAGTGTGGCTGGGAAAGTGAGCTTCAGATCTGATTTCATTGTATTTCGCTTAAATGTAAACAGCCACGTCTGGCTGGTGGGTGATAAGCAAGTAAAGAAACTAACCACCAAGTGGGATACGTGTGACCTGTGATGTGATGGGACACCCCAGGGCTGTCCCTGTGGGGAGTGAGGGAAGGATTCTGAGAGCTGAGGTCTGAGAAGGGAAAGGGAGCCCCCAGTTCAAGGTCGGGAGTGCATGAGCAGGGAGCCCTGTTCCTGCAGCAGGGAAAGGGGCTGCTGTGGGGGAGGCTTGGTAAAGAGGAGGGAGTGGCTGGGGCAAGGGGACAGTGGCAGGAAGGGGACAGGCTCAGACTGTGCAGGACCTGGGGGTTGTAGGGAAGACTGGGACTTGTCCTGTGGGCAACAGGCAATCATGAGCAGTTTTGAAGCAAGGGAGAGCCAGAGTCCAAGGTCTGTGTCTCTCGGGGTAAGTCCCACTTTTACAGCTGTCCTCCCAAGTGATCTCTGTCACACACCCTTTCCGTGACAGGAAACTTGGTACCTCACAATACAATTATCTGGCAATTGTTCACCCTGACCTCATCCTAGGAGCCCTTAGAGTGGAGGGGGGTAAAGAGGAGAGGCACCGAGTCTCTCTTCCCGGACCTCACAGTAACAGGGGAAAAGGGGGGCAGGGCAGAGCTGCTCAGTGGACACATGGGGGCCTTCCCAGGGCTGGGGGTCTGTGATTCCGGCTCTGTCCTTCCTTACCCATGCAGGGGCCTTAGGAAGGGAACCACTGTCAAGTACCCAGCACTTAATACAGGTCATCTTACGTCTTCCCATCTGATCTCTTCATGAGGATATAAGGGGTTCCTGGGTTCCCTTGCCAGATGAAGATACCGAGGTTCAGAGTGGGGAGGAGTTGGCCTCTAGCTAAGCTTCAATGCTCTCCTGACCTCCATCATACTTCATATCCCCAGCTCTGTCCAGGGAAAAACCTGAGGCTTTGGAGGGAAGTTTTCGGAGTTGCACAGCCAGAAAGAAGTCCATCTGAGATCTGAACCCAGTTTGACCCTACACTGGGTTCCTTCCGCTTGTAAGGATGGTCTTAGGCCTTAGACTAGGCAACTGCATTTTAAAACTCCAGTTTGAAACCTGCAGTCTCACCAGGCACACCTACGGGGCCCTCCAGTAGGGCTCTCAGACACAAACAAGTCACTTCTCCCCACCCTGACAAACTCGGAGTGAAGTGTCTGTCACATTGCCCTCACCCTGATAAGAGGGAAAGGCAAGAAAAATCAGGGTGGGGACCACCAGACCAGATGCTTTAACCTCAGGACAAATGATGTCACTGAGAAATCCAGTAGCAGCTAATAGGGATTGAAGGAGTGGTCAGAAGCCCCCCAAATTTAGTATAAATGATGGAGCAAACAAAGAGACATTCAGCCAGCCGACCCTGATGCACATGAGCCTGAGAGCCTGAGGGGGACCTGGGCTGACACCCCACTCTTCTCATCTGCCTGATCCTCTGCGTTGTTCTCAACGCTCTCAAACTCTGCAGCAGCCTCTTGACTAGGACCGCCTCCCCAACTGGCCGTCAGCTCCACCCAGGAGAAGCCGGCCTTGGTTCCCGACCCGATCACCGCGGTCTGAGTGGTGGGCATCTGCTGGACTTAAAGCCTAAGGCCTGGGACTTCTGATCTGATGACACCTGAACTTAGCACGCAGAGGGAATGTCTGTCCTGAGCCTTGCAGGTAGCTGAGGTGCTGTTTGCAGTGCTTGGAACTAATCTAGAACTGATTGCTGTGAATTGACTATGTCTATTGCAGTGCCCAGCATTAAGGTTGTCATTTTCTTGATTAAGAATCTATAGAGTGAAATTGTATTGAGTGATTTGAGTAAAGCATTGAAAAGGACAGAAGTGCATGAACATTCTTTATTTCTGCCCCTCAACTGCATAAGTCGCACCTTTTGCCATCGCAACACCACTCCTAAATGTGACCTCTCTGAGGGGCAAACCTAGAGGGCTCCCAGAACCCCATCCTGAGAAGCCTCCCCTACCTGTAAGGTTGAGCTTCCGAGATGAACTTGCGCTGCTCCAGTGGCCCTGCGCTGGCTCGGAGCTCCTTCACCACCACCTGGGCTGGGGTGTAGTCAGAGAAGAGCTCTCCCAGGATCACCTGGCCAGGGGCACCGCGAGTCAGCGGCTGCACGCCTCTCCACGGCTCCCAATTCCCCACTCCTGTCCAGCCCCCACTTCATATCCACCGCCCCCTCCCCTACCCAATTCAGAGTGAGAGACTCACAGGCCCAAGGTCCGATGGACGCAGGGATAGATGGAAGGATGGACAGACGGACGGACGCGTGGAGAGCCAGGTGGCGAGGCAGAGTGGTCAATGGAGTGAGGAGGGAGGCGCTGACCAACAGATGTGGACGATGGGGAAGGAGGATGCAGGTGAGAGGTGGACGGAGGGGCATGGGTAGGCTGGGGGGCGAAGGGTGGGGAGGCAAGAGGCAGATGAGAAGTGGTGAGAGCAGGGGGATGGACACAGAACAGAGGCCAGGCTAAGACTGTATGGACACCCCACCTCCCACCCAAGCCCCACTCACCTTCCCAAACCAGCCACTCCCAATCTCTTGTAGGTAGCTGAGGTGCTGGCGGCTAAGACTCAAAGGGGTGGTCATGTCTGGGGAAGGAGTAGGATGGGGAGGCCCCTGAGCCTCTCTTCTCTCCCAGGTGCCACCTCCCCGCCCCCCAAACACTTAGTGGGGACTGGGGTCATAGCAGACACCAATCTCTTTTCATTGGCTGCTTCTAACATTCCATAACAGGATCTCAGCCTCCTTATTGGCTGCCCACAAGATTCCAGCATCCAATCAGCCTTTTCATTGGCATCCCAAGCTCCAATGACTTGATGGCAGCCTCTCATTGGCTGCCTCTGAGGTTGAGATCTAGGCTGATCTCACCATCCAGTGCCCCACAAGAATCTGCAAATCTGATTTTAGAGTAAGCACTGATTTCCACCAGGATGATCTGTCTCCCCACAGGCTACTTCCAAGAACCTAGGGCTCTCACCTCTGCCTTCCCAGTCTTAGCTTCCCTGAAGGGAAAATACTCAGGGCCTTCGGCCCTGCCCTCTGGGACCATGGGATCCTGGTCTGGGTCTGAAGCAGTACCTGAGTGTGAAGGCTGCGGGGCAGGCATTGGCAAGGAGACCTCAGCCAGCGGGAGAATGTAGACATCAGGCAGCGACTGAGATGAGGAGGTCTCCTCTGCTGGGGGAGTGTACTCCCCAGAGCAGTCCTCTCCTTCAGGGTTCTCAAACTCCTGTAGCCAGGAGAGGTGAGAAGGAGAACGCAGGACTGAGAGATGCACCATAATCATTCACCTAAGTATGTCTCCCGGCTTCTCTTAACCATCCTCCATCCCAGCCCAATTTCCAGATCCCAGGGTTCCAGGTCTTGCCATAACTTCAGGCCAGGGTGGGCTGTTGGACTTCTACCCCTTCTCCACCAGTCATCTGGCTTGAGGGGAAAGGCTTGGCTTGGGCCTTCCTCCCCAGGTTGATCCCTTAAGGCATCTCACCTTGAAACCGACATCGCCCCTTTTGCAGCACAGACAGGTGAGGAGGAGGAAGATGAAGGCCAGCAGGCCGGAGCAGGAAATGAGGACCACGGCGTAGGGAGGAGCCAGAGGGGCCCGGCCCAGGGCGAATCCATCTGTGGGCACAGGTCTGGGCTGGGGTTCCAGCCTCTTGCTCCTGGATTCCAAGCCCCTCCCGTCCCGGCCAGTCTTGGACTACAACTCCCACGATGCTCTGCAACTAGGGTCCCTTGGCAGAGGAGCCGGATGACCCAGGGCATTGTGGGAATTGTAGTTTGAGGCCTTCCCAGGTGGTTGAGCTGGGGGTGGGGTCTTTCCTCTCGCCCCAAGCTGGGACCCTCACCCCATACTTGAGCGAATTCCAGTGAGGACTCAGGGAAGCAGTAGTAGTAGTGAGGCCTGGAATGCTCAGAATTTAAAATACGCTCCTACGGACAGCTTCACCCCCCCCCCGCCCCCATTGAAGGAAGAGGATGAGCCCCAACTGCAGGCTGGTGGAAGATTCTTGCCCCATTCTGAACAACCCCCGCCCCGGTCAAGGGGGCTGAGACCTGTCTCTTTTAAGGACGCTTGGAGTACAGACTTGTCCTCTAGCCCCAAACCAAACCCCACAGAAGGGAACTCCGCAAGACCTGGGTCCTCCCCAAAGCCAGAGACAGCCTCCGGTGTTGTGTCCGCCTTCGAAATAGTATTCGTCCCCTCTGCCCCAATTCTCCCGGAGCCTCCGTCCTTCCCAGCTCCCTGCACACACCCGCACACACACATGCGTGCACACATACACACATGTTGCCCAACAGACCCCCCTCCCCACCCAGCCCCCAGCCTGCCTCCCCCAGGCCCTGTTGACAGAGACACCGTCCCCGCGGCAGTTCCAGGCCCAGTTTGGCTGCAGAGACGCGCACAGGTGATGCGGCCGGGGCCCCGCAGACAGGCCCGGGGCAGGCAGTGAGGCCGCGGTGGGGGTGGGGGCCGCTGGACAGGCGGATGGCCGCACAGACTCACCGGGATGGGCCGGGGACGCCAGGCAGCCAGAGGCGGAGACGGCCGCGAGGAGGATGAGGGCGCCAGGGGCAGGCATCTTGTCGAGGATGGAAGGGAGGTGGAGGTGGTGGCGGCTGGGGAGGAGGGGGGGCGGGCCCTCAGCCCCCAGCCATGGGGACCCGCGCGACCCTGGCCTCCCCCCAGCCCAGGAGTGGGGCAGGAGACGCAGGACGGGGGAGGGAGGGGTTGCTTACTGACTCAGGTACCCCCCTCCCCCTCTTTGAAGGGACAGACAGATGAAGGGATGGAGAGGCGGACAGAGGAGAGGAGCTGGGGAGCCGGGTTGCTGGGGTGGGGGGGAGAGGGTAGGATGGGGGGGCGAGACTGAGGGCCCCGCCCCCGAGGACAGCCCGGATTGGGGGAGCAGAGAGCCTGTCAGAGGAAGGGTGGGAGGAGGGAGGATGGAGGGAGGATGGAGCGTTGTCATGGCAACTGGCTCCTGGTAGCATTGGCTGCCGGGAGGGAGGGGAGAAAGGGGAGGGGGGGGACAGACAGGGACCAGTAGACCCTTGGGGCGGGGGAGCAGTGTCCACAGTGCCTGGCCGTGACTCCACTGTGACACACCACTGTCATGGACATGTGTGCTACACACTGAGATGCAGATGTCAAGCACACACAGCCCACACACAATGACACATGTCGCAGAAATCCTCATAGACAAGTATATCACATACAAAGGTGGACAGCCATCAGCAGACGGGGACACGTACACGTCACACACAAAGACGCAGGGACAGGCCACACTGGGAACACACAGGCAGTCCAGCACCTGGCACAGATGCACCCAGCCACGCAGGAACATCAAAGCATCACAAACACACACACACACACACACACCACAGACAAAGTAAAGCTCCAAATCTGAAGACACAGGTGCCTCAGACAAAGATCCACAAGGACACCACAGTGACACGGGGAGGCACATAGTCACAAACGTAGACATCTACACACCAATGGGCAACAAAGAACACCCTCAGACACAAGTATCACATATATGCACACTGCACAGATAGACACAGACATTGCTTGCACTGGGGAACACAGAAACATGTATCACATACGGGAATGCACAGGGACACAACAGAGACATGCACAGACAGGCACAGCACATACATGAATACACAGAAACACAATGCATGCCTGTCTACAGGCACAGATAAGATATGCACATTGCTCACAAACACAGTTCGTTCCCAGGGATACATACAGACACATCACATGCACAGACACACATGGGCACATGCAGCTCAGGCATACAAAAGCTATACACAACAATACACACAATTACATGACACACCAGTACATTCAGATGCATATCACACACACATTATTCATAAACACACAGGTAAGGACATCAGGCATAGATAAAAGATACACATATCACCTAAATGGGGCAGGGGGGGGAGTCACACACGTCACAAATATACACACATTTCACATAAGGTTACAAAACCTCTACCGCACCAGAGTCACACAGCAATAAACAGGCACACATAACACAAAGATTTAGAAATGCACTACACATACCGTGACACACAGACACACGCAGCACATATACACACACATTACACGACCACAAACATCTGCCTCATACAAAAGATACATAATCATAGTTGAATTTATTTATTTATTCTTATGCGTAGTTACTGGCGCCAGGCATTGTTCTCAGCGCTTTACACGTATTACCTTTTAATCCTCACAACAGCCCTCGGAGACGGGTACTTTTATCATATGCCCCTTGTACAGGTGAGGAAACTGAGGCACAGAAAGGGAGCAGTCACCTTTCCCAGGGCACACAGCCGGGAATAGCAGAGCTGGGACTGGAACCCGGTCCGTCAGGGACACCGACACATCAGACAAGGACACACACACATCACGTGCCAGGCCGCCGTCTCGGGGTCCCACCCCACCCTACGGCACCCGGAGCTGCAGACACACCCGGAAGCGCGGACTCCCACCCTGGGCGCGGACGTCTCCATCGTCCGGGAGCACCTGCGACGCGTCCCCTCCGGTGAGGCTGGGCGGGAGCGGCGCGCCCCAGACGCAGCCTCGGCAGCACGCGGCGTGGGCGACCCGGACACCCCCTCCCCAGCGCGCTCACCCAGCCCCCCAGCCTCGAGCGGGGGCCCCGGGCTTTGCACCGAACGCGCAGCCGTAGCACACTCGGGACGGCGGTGACCAACCCCGCAGCGCACAGTCTCCTCGGCGGGGGACACCGGGGACAGGAAGGGCTGCCTCTGGGGGAGTCTCACCGGAGAAAATGAGGCAGGCTCATCATGAGAGGGGGTGCTCCGCCCTGGCGGCAGGGGTGGGGAATGCAATTAGGGGGCGAGAGGGGCAGGGAAGGAGCCAACGGCTGCCCCCGTGGCTGAAGGGCACGGAACCTGGCAGAAGCCAAGGCTTATGGAAGGTGTAGTCCCAGCGCTGAGACTCGTGGGAAATGTAGTCCTCGCACATCCAGAGGGGAGGCTGGGGTTGAGCTTTTCCCCGGGATGAGACAGTGTCTGGGTGAGGTTGCAAGGTCCGGGGGTCCGCCAGGTGGACCTTTGAGAATGATGTGGGCAGAAACATTGAGCCCTTCGGTATGCCAGTAGAGTGGCCTATTTGCAGTTGCGGTCTCAATTTATCCCCAGCGGACTATTTGTTCACGTATTCACTCAGCAAACGTGGAACCCCGATGAAGCCCCTACTATGTGACTAGCCAGGCCTGTGCCAAAGCCAGGGGGTGCCACAGGGAAGAAGTCAGACCATGTCCTTTTTTATTTTATTTATTTATTTTTTCTGGAAATGTCTAGGGTTTAAAGAAATCAGGGCTTAGCTTGCCAACCGCTCCCAAGGCAGGGGATGTCGCAGAAGGGAGGCACAGAAGGTCCCTGAATTTATTTATTTATTTCGTACTGAGGATTGGACTCAGAGGCACTTTACGGCGTTTTCTCCTTGGTCCTTTTTATTTTTACTTTTTTTTTTTGAGGCAGGGTCTCATTATGTTGCTGAGGGTCTCATTAAGATGTGCACGATGTCCTGGAACTTGCACTCCTCCTGCCTTCAGAGTCCCTGGGTCTACCACGCCCGGCCTTCCCTGGAGTTTTGTAAAGAGCTGAGCCACTAGTGGAGTGTGACATCAAGTTCCTCAGTCACAACCAACATTCAAAAGAAACAAAGAGGGCTGGAGTTAGGGCTCAGTGGTAGAGCACTTGCCTAACATGTGTGAGGCACGATTCTCAGCATATAAATACATAAAATAAAGGCCCATCAACAACTAAAAATATTTTAAAAAGAAAGAAAGAAAGAGAATAAACTATTAAATAAATAGAATGGTGGTGCATGACTGTAATCCCAGAATCTTCGGAGACAACGGCCGGAGGATCGCAAGTTCAAGGCCAGCCTCAGCAACTTAGTGAGGCTCAACAACTTAGCAAGATCCTCTGTCAAATTTTTACACCCCAAAGGGTTGGGGGGCTGGGCTGTAGCTCAGTGGCAGAGCACTTGCCTCGCATGTGTGAGGCACTGGATTTGATCCTTAGCACCACATAAAAATAAATAAACAATAAATAATAAATAAATAAATAAGGGATTCTGTCCATCTATAACTACAAAAAAAATTTTTTTTAAAGGACTGGGAATGGGGCTGGGGATGTGGCTCAAGCGGTAGCGCACTCGCCTGGCATGCGTGTGACCCGGGTTCGATCCTCAGCACCACATACAAAGATGTTGTGTCTGCCGAAAACTAAAAAATAAATGTTAAAAATTCTCTCTCTCTCTCTCTCTCTCTAAAAAAAAGGCATGATTCATTAAAAAAATAAATAAATAAAGACGGACCAAAAAAAAAAAAAGGACTGGGAATGTAGTTCAGTGGTTAAGTGCCCCTGGGCTCAATGCCCGGTACCGAAACAGATAAATAAATAAAAATAAAGAATAAGGGAGAACGTAGCAGGCAGAGTGCGAGCTCACTGTAGGGGAAATGTCCAGGTGCTAGACTTTTCCGTCTGGTAGGTCCCTTATCTGAAACCCCAGGGCCAGGGTAGCGGGGGCAGCAGTGTCTTGGAACTGGAGGCTTCTCTGGTTTGATGGGGTCATAGACATGGGCGCTGCGCGTGCTGAAGAGCCTGGGTGTGAGGGGTATGGCAGGACCTCAGGCTTGTCATCTCATGCTTCTGTGGGGATAGAACGGAGGATCCCACAAGGGGGTCTAAGTGAGTTGAGAC